>NC_041378.1:13811150-14111150 GCF_900634415.1 Cottoperca gobio | reverse complement strand
AACAGGGTGCTCTACTATGAATTCAGACTCTATGAAAGGATGGACTGAGCCATGACAGCAGCATAAAAAAACATTAATGCTTAAAAGATACGCCGCTGCTCGTATTGGTTGTATACCGTGGAGCTAAATGTTAAAACCGCTGCAGACAGGTGTGTGATTTGTGTGGAATGTCAAAAGGAAGAAAGTTAAAGAAACAAAGAGGGATGAAAAAGTGGTGTGTGGGGGGGGGGGGGCTTCAGAACAGAACAATAATTTACAGGTATTGCAAAAGCAGGGCTAGCGGGGACGTCAGTAAAACAAAAATGCCAAACCGCTCTCTGGAGGGAGCGCAGTTTTATACATTTCTACAGACATTTTTCATCCGAGGAGAGTGGAACCCTTTCTCAAGTAGTCCCTCCAGAACATTCAAGTAGGGCAAAGTGCTTTCTTTGGAGCCATTTTTTAATTGCCCTGTAAAGTTGAATTCCAAAGATGACAAGGAGCGGTAATGGAAAAATCGGAATCGTAAAAGACATATAATCCTCCAAATGTATTATTATGCACAGTTCAACGTCTTGCCTGTAATGATGATCCATTAATTGTACAAGACTGTTAGCATTTTGCATCTTTTTCTTTTCTTTTTTTATTGATGCTGCTGACATCGGTGCACACCTCCCACCTGTCTGCGCCTCACTTCCCCTGAAGGCCTGGCACACAGCAATGGGTTAGGGGGCTGCTATTTTATGCCCTCCCTCAGGCCCCTTCACTTTGATAAAGGTTGCATACCTCCAGGCATTTTTGAGAAAATGTTCCACTCTCTCCTGACACTTCCACCTTGCAACCCCTGTCCCCCTCTCAGCATGCCCTTTCCCTCCGGCACAGAGCAGTTTAACGACCGTGACACAGCGTGCCGGCTGGATAATCCCAGCGAAACCGAAGGGCCATTAGGAAAAGGAGGCCGCTAAAATGCCAAACCATATTACCAACGCCTCCTCCTGCGACACTGGGTTCCCTCACTGTCTCTTTCTCACAGAGGGCACCTGGTAGCGCATCTCTTCATTAATGCATGGAGGCGGGGGGAGCGTCACACACACAACTTCTCATTCCCTCACACAGCCACTTATCTATGGTGAAAAGCATGACTACATTGCGGGTGCCCTCTGACAATAGGGGACAGGGAGGGGGGGAAGGAGGGTTTTGTGTCTGTGTCTGTGTCTGCGTGTGTGTGTGTGTGTGTGTGTGTGTGTGTGTGTGTGTGTGTGTGTGTGTATTCAAAGCAGTCTAGTTTAGAGCTAATCATGCTGAAGGTAATGAAGCTACCTACAGACACCTGTATGAACACTGCGAGCGAGAGGCACGATCTGTGTGAATCAATGGAAGTCGAGGTGTGTGTTTTCGTAAATTCAAGTGGTTTTTGCATGTGACTGTGCATATGTACATTATTCACTAGGAGTTCTGTGCGCCTCGAGAAAACGCAGCTTAAAAAGGAAACTATAAAAGTGATTCTACCGAGCGCTGTCACCGCTCATATCTGTCAGCATCACAGGAGAGGAAGAACCCTTTTTCCCTTCAACACATGAGTGCATTTTCGTGTGTGTGGAGGGGGAGGGGGGGTGAATACTGTAGCAGACCCTGAAGGTGAAAGGAATCAGAGAGGTACAAAAACTGTAAAAAGAATTAGGTTAACTTGTCATAAGAGAAAAAAGCATTTAACTTTCTGTGAGGCAGATTAATTTAACTGCTTTGAAATCAATGGCTTTTTAGAGGCATATTTCTGTAATTCCTGCACCGATCTCTAAACAAATTTTCAAAACTGATCAAACAAGCCATTATGTTGACAGCTTTCAATTCAATGACAGAAGCGTCTGCAGGCAACCTTTGATGAAGAGAAAGCACGCAGCTAAATTATGCAAATGTCTGTCAGTTTAACGAATCAGAGGCAGAGAATTAACAGGCTGTTAGTCTCTCTTAGACCCGCAAATGCCGCTAATATAGATGAAGGGCTGGAGCCTGATTTCATTATCGCTGCTCTGAAAAAGAGAGGAAGGGGGAAGAGAAAAGGGAGAGAGTGAAGGAGAGAGAAATGAAAGCTCGGGAGATGGAGACAAATGTATGTGAAAACACAGGCCTCTATTCAGAGCCCTATCAACTCCAAATATCAAATTAGCCAAATGAATGGTACAAGATAAAGGACAGCAGGGGGAGGAGAGCGAGCACGGCAGACGGGCAAATGAAAGGAGCAAAGAGAGAGAGAGAGAGAAAAGCTGCGAGGGCGTGTTAAGAATGGAAGGGATCGGAGAGTATTTCAATAATCGATAGAGCGTGAAGTGAAGAGAGGGTGAGACATGGAGAAAGAGAGAGAGGGGCAGGATATCACAGTTCATTAGTCATAGCTGGTGACAACTAGAGACTGTAGCAAGAAGATTGTCACTGGGTCTTAATCAGATGAGAAACGATGGAATGCCAGTCGTTAATTCCAACAGCATTATAGTGTCTATTGTGTGCGTCTGAAGGGGCTTATCGCAATCTCTCTACCTCCGACTGCTGCTGCTGCTCCTCCTGCTGCTCTGCCAGCAAACAAGCTGCCAGCCAACTCACCAGGGAAACTCTAAAGAGCTGGGGAGAAACTAAACTCTCCCTTTCTGCAAAGTCTCACTCTCTCATACTCTTTTTCTCTCTCAACTTCTGTCTCCCACTGCTACACACACATATACAAACACACACACACACACACACACACACACACACACACAATGCTACAGTAGCCCTTGGTGCTACACGGAAACGCCTCTGAGGCAGAAACCAGGAAATCAATTCTCTCTTTTTAAGCAACCCATTAAAAAGGCGCCAAGGAGAGTTAAAGCACTTGCTCAAGAAATACCATTACAGTATATTATATGTTCTGTTCTAAGGCAATCCCTAATGAACACACTCAGCATTACACACTGCTGCGGAGAATATGCCTGCACACACACACAAAAAAAGTTGTATATATACACACACACACACCACCAGTCCATGCATGACAAAAAATGCAAACACAAAGTTAATAAAATGTCATATTCCCCCTCTCATTTGCTTTAGCTTGTAGGCACAAATAAATACTGCAACATCCTTCTTAAAATGCACATCCTTACCATGTTTTCCTCTCCCAGGGTCTGTTCCTGTCAGAACCATGGCCCAAAACTCTCAGTCAGCCGGCTCAGCTGGGGACGGCCTCTCCGACTCAAACAACTTCCCTGCCTGGTTGGAAATGTGTTTACTGTATTTGTACCACTACGCTGCACTGCCTGCCTCATTCACCACAACCAAACAAAAACTACAGCAGTCGTGCAGCTACAGTATGTGAGCATTGTGTAAATTTGGTCCGCAAGCTCTGTTCGGGAGCAGTGTGCGCTGGTGTGCATCCTCCAGTGTGTCGCTATACAGGGGGTTAAAGAGAGAAGGAACGATGTTCATCATTTTAACATGATCTCTGTACCCCCTCATTAGGGCTGCAACTAACTATTATTTTCTACTAAGCTCAAGAAGAGTCCAAAAGTAGGACTACACATGAGCCCTCCAACATCCCTTCAATACCAGAGACTGGCTTTACGAGTGAGCAGTGAATTCAGGTTTCTTTTTTTAACTAAATGCTTTAATAAGTTATCATCTAGTCTAAGAAATGTCAGAAAAGAGAGGATGGGTATCATCTATTCAGAACAGGGGGGTGAAGTGAAAGTGTTACCTTATTATATACCTTTTATGAAATGTAAGAATTGTGAAGCTGTAAAGACTGAAAAATGTCAGGTTTCAGTCAGACAGTATGAGAAAAATATGTTGTTTTTAACATTAAAGCATGTAAACATGTTCTAGTAGAAACCCATAATATGTCCCCGTTAAATATATGTTGATTTGTTTTCTAATCGATGGATCATTTCAGTACTAACGTGGTTGTTTGATATGCTGTATGAAATAATTTAGCATAGCGTTTCAACCAATAAGTCTATAACATGGTTGCTTTTGAAAACATACATAACACACACTTTTGTATTATTATTATTAATACATGCTGTTCACAGACATGCGAGTGTTTGTAGTTGTGATTAAGCTCCATTGGTTTTGCTCATGCGTTTCCATAAGCTCTCTCTCCTCTGGACACGAGTGCCTCCCTGCCCTGTAGTGTTTGTACATGCACATGTACATGCATATTGGTGGATTTGTATGTACATGTGCTTTTCTTGTCTGACTATGTAAGAGAGGGTGAGAGACAGCCGGAGAACGTGCGGCTCTTCGTGGCAATGCAATTATGTGACTTTGTGTGTATCTACAACACTCTACGATTCTGTGCATGTACTTTTGCAGCTTGTGAATATGTGTGAAACTGACAGAGTGTGACAAAGACACTGAGTGTGGAGAGAAAAGTTAGTCAATGAGAGAGAGATTTATAAAAAAAAATCCGAAAACACTATTTACATATTTGTTTATATTTATAAATCAGGTCAATAAAGTGCAAAAAATATATTTGTATCCAATAAAAACGTGTGCAAAATGCAACACACCGTCTTTGAAGCATCCATGAGTCAGTAAAATAATACACCAAAGAGATCTCAAATCCAATGTTGAAAGATAGAAGAATTCTGTAAACAGGATTAATAACAGAAATAAAAGCCAGAGCGAGAGAGAGGAAAAGAACCTCAGAGATGCCGATAAAAAAAAAAAAAAAAAAGAAGTAAAATATCAAAGTGTTTATGTTTGGCAGAGGTGGAAAACTAAAGAAATGTGACAAAGAGGTTATACATGAAAAAAACAGAAATGTAAAACATTTTCTTCCCGTTTTTTTTCTAGATTGTTTATCAGGGTTTTTAATTACGTCATCTTGTTGACGTAATCGGCGCAACCTACTGCTTATCTTGATGAACAATTCCTAATAATCCCAATCAATGGTTGTTGATGGAAACAAGCATTTATTTGCATTTTCGTTTGCCGGTTTTCTCCAAATTCGGTGTAAATTTGCAATACTTTGGGATGGAAATCTGGCAAGAGAGAGAGAGTGAGAGAAAAAAAGAGCACTTCTGCTTCAGTGATTTGTCAACAGTGATGGAGTTTCACTTGGCTGAAAAAACCAGTCAGGGGGGACCTAAGTACCTCCTCCCTGATGACACACTTTCCTTACTGCACTCTGACTGACCTCACACCTCTCATACACGCACATGCATACGCACACTCAAAGCCACCCATACATGTAAGCACACATTGCATGTATGAATGCCTGTATGTACATAGAAGCGTACACGGATGCGGAGCACACGCAGTGTAGGTATAGTTGTGTTGTTGTTTATATAAAGCTGCTGCGGCTAGTGTATCCTAGGAACTGAAGCAGCTTTGATCTGGGTGGATTCACAGTGAGCATTAGTGTTCAACAAAGGATAATATATGGCCACAGCTGTGGACCACTGTGCTTGCATGTGTTGAAGAGTGTATATGTGTGTGTTGGCACGACTTTGTGTGTTCTTCTGTAGGTTTGCGTTTGGTCATCCAAGAACCCAAGAACAAAATCTCCATCTAGATTTAGTTTCTCTTCTCTTATTCTCCAGCCTCCCTCTCTTTTGTCCTCTTTAGTCCTAATTTTCTCCCTCATTCATTCTGTGCTCTTTATCGATCGTACAGAAGAAAGTGAATGTATGCCTCAGCAATTATTTTGTACGAGGGCTGTAGAGTTCAAGGTAGGACTGTATGCTCAGCAGTGGAAAAGAAATCCGCTCTGGGAGTATATTTTCATTTTGTTTCACCTATAGTCGGTATATGTGTTAAAGTACAAAGTCATGGCAGCATACTTTTTCATTTCAAAATGCTATGCAAGTGTTTTAGAAACAAATTATTCCCTGATGGTCAGTTACTGGACTTGAAATGTTCTCAAATCGACATTGACTTTGAACTTGGCTGCGGCCTTGCAAAGCAGACCAGGCTTCAGGTAAAAACAGGATTCTGATGTCTGCTTCATGCAATATGTAGTGCGGTCCACACCCAGTGTTAAAGCAATCTGCTCCACATTTGGAAAGTCCTGCTATTATTTAAGGAGCCTATTTGTTATATGATGGTGCAACAACCTATCCATTGGCTAAGCCCCGCCTCTTTACTTTCCATTTCCTCACATATACAGTTACCAGTGCTAATGGTTGCAGATTAATTTTTTAACAATGTTGAAACAACTACTTACTATTAAAAAAAACAAAAAACGTACTATCAATATGCACTTGATGGCTATATACATGATAATATTCTAAGACTGAGGTCTGAGGTCTAAGGTCAGCATCCTCACAAGCTGATGATCCATATGAAAGACATCCTAATAAAGAAACAGTATTGTTCTTGCATTTCAGTGTGATATTGTATTACGTATGATAAAGTTTTGTTCATTTCATCCTAACATAACCCTTGTTTGGCTGCGTAGTCTACAAAGTTAGACAGGAAAGATGCTTTAAATTCATGCTGTATTGTTTGTATTTTCAAACAATATGCTTTCACTTAACTTTAAAAGAGTAAAAGGTTTTAGGATGAGGACAAACAAATGTGTTTGCCGAACGCAACGCTGCCTAAGAGAATGTGTTTGGCAGGAGTTGTTGGAGTGTAAACTTCCCCAAATTCAATAAGAAGCAGGACAGAGTAGCCAACGTTAGCTTCCATTGTAATACAGTAGCATCCAGGACTGGCGTGGGGAAATACTAGTGGATACTATAGTGGACGTGCAATAGTGAAAGGAGCTTTTCTTCTAACATAACTTGTAACCTCACAAACTGTAGTGTCGCTACAAACTACGGCCCCATGTGGATAAATAAGTTCTGATTGGTGAAACTCTCTTTGGGGCCATTTTGCATCCATGTTATTGTTATACAGCAAAGTGATAAGGGTCACATATGGTGGTTGATGTGCATACAAATCTGATTGGAGACACTTAAATTGTCATGTGTGCAAGTAAGGAAGGGTTAACAGTTTTATTCATAAAAGTTCAGTTAGTCAAAGTCACCATTATACTTTACAAATAGTGGATATGTCATTTTAATGTGAATAAACTCCTGGCAGGGTAACTACAGCAATCACCCTCAAACATAATAAAAAATAATAATACTACTTATAATGATAACAATATTCAGCACTTTGAACAAGGGGAGGAAATGATACAAACAGACAAAGTTATCGGTTAAACAAATCCATAGGCATCAGCAGCTTTGAAATTGGTTTTATCTCTAAAATGACTAATGCATTTGGATGAGAGGGCCTGTACAATCATGAATACGTGTTCAATTTAATAATATATGCACCAAACAAACTCACATCAAAAACAAGGGAGAGATTGAATTTGTTACATTTTCCCCGAGAGCAAAATGCAATTACCAAAGCTGTGTATAACAAAATAAATAAATAAGGAAGTTAAAAGAGTGTATGCTTGATGATATGAGATGAATAATTTCCTCCCTCGGTTAAGGCATCAACTCACTATCTCTTCACTAGACTTCAATTAATACCTTTCTCATTTCCAGAAAGGGCTCCATTCTGTCCAGATACAACTCAAGACCACAGCAGAAAAGGTCACCCTCAGTGCCACTGTGGAGTCTAATTACCATGTATTAAATGGCTCGGTCCCTCTTCATTTGCATCCACCTCAGTTCTTCCCCTGTCACTCTTTGCTCAGAAGTTTTTTTGGGGGCAAAGATCACACTTGGCAATGCATGTGTGGCTCTCCGACGGAAGCTCATGAGACAAGTTGTTATCGCGGCCTTTTTACAATGCAGATGTGTTCAATTCTGATACAGTTCATTAATTTGTGTTTTATGAGTCCACACAGTGTGCATTAAGTACAGCGAATGCTATCGTGATTGGGGCTTTTGTTTTGCTGGCTCTCTGTGAGGTTTTTGTGACGTTAACAACCAGCCCAAAATCAAAGCTCCACTAAAAATGTACGACGTAATATATATATATTTTACAGCAACATACAAATCCTCAGATTGACTTCAATCCAATGATTCCTGCATTGGAATTAAAGGGCCAACCTGTCAACATCTAAAATAGTTTCCTCTCTCTACGTCAGCTTTGTGTCAATTGGAGGCGTCCGTCAAAATAATGCACATCCTCATAACAGCTCTACTGTCTTGTCATTGCATTGTAATGGATACTTAAGATAAACACTTATTATGTTGCACTGATGAAGGCTACTGAGAGCCATTGAAATGTTTTTGTTTAAAGATAAAAAAAGATCTGTTTGGAGTTGATCAATCAATCTGACGTGGGTTTGATCTGTTCAGTTATATCACAGAAAAGCAAAGGGAGGTAGCAAGCGCACATCGGAAACAAAGCCACCTGCGTCAGCACCATCAGCTACTAAAACCATTAGTTTATTCAACCAATTATGTCCAAACTGCTGAGACAGGTTGAAACACGGCAAGGGTGGAGCCGTGGGGACAAGGTGGAGGTGGAGGGGGTGAGCTAGTATAATAAAGTGTATATTCACATAGCACATCACATAGCCAAGAGCCAGCTTCAAGGCAATAATGCAATAATGAGGAAATTCAATCAGTGTCTGGACTACATGACTGTTAACTCTGACATCTGATATGGTAGAGGATCCTTTTACTGTCACGCTTTTCCTTTCCGTTACTGTAAATGAAAGACAGAATTTACCACAGCTTGTCCAGCCTGCATGAGAATCTAAGAGAACTACAGTGTATACGAGTTGAAAAAGTATTGATTACTGCACAATGCACAGCTCTGTTGAGGCTACTTTAGCGCTCCAGCGTGTCTTATTGTTCAGAGAGCTGAATGTGGGCTTTCAATGAGGAAAACTCTGAGACTGACAAAGTGGAAATGAGAAGAGCTCCCTTTAAAATCCCAGAATCGCTGCAACCAAATTCAAATACACACACACTGTTCAACATTATTACTTGTCGCACGGAGGCAATAAATGCAAGAGATTTACAAGAGGCAGACTCGTACCTGCTGATATACTCGCGTTCCATCGGGCCTTTAGTCTGGAAATCTTCCCGTAAAAAAGCCTCTTCATTTTCAAATGACTGCAGTATGAGCAGTTAGTGGAGCACATTAGATTTAATCAACCACAGACCAAAGGTGTGGGTGAAACACTGATAATTTGGCATTTGAATATAATAAAGGAAGACATACAAGTTGAAGATCTTGCAGCCTGGTTTTGTTTTAATGATATTCTGGCATTCATTCTGGTAGGAAAGCCTGATGTTCAAAGGAGTTTCTTTTTTTAATAATCAAAGAATATAATCCTGAGGTAGTGCGGATCCCATCGGAAAAGTGCACAGCGGGTGTTACGCTCCATTTGCAGGTTGGATACCCTCAGGCGATACAACTTATTTTTTCCCTGAACTCTGACTCTCTCTTGGTCATTTTTCTAAATGACAGTGAAATATTATCATGGTCCCGGGGATTGACGTTGCCTCTGAATACTAAGCCCTATCAGCTTTTTCCAGTTATAACCTGGCTCTCCAGAGTGTTCCTGGGAAACACTAATTTCCCCCTATAACATACTGACATTTAAAAAGCTTCTCATCCAACGTTGCTTTGCTTGCACATTAATTGTGAGCACAAAATGTTAATATGCTAAAAAATGCTACCAGTCTTCTTCCTCGTCTGTTGAGCCTCAAAGGGGTTTCAGTGTTAATTAAAACTGTCCCGATTGCTGCACTGGATGGACAGCAACTATTGTGGTCACAGAGATGGCAAATGAGGAAGGGAGCATTTTTTTTGTATAACACACACACACACACAAAGAAAAACAAGGCAGTCTGATGAAAGGTGGTTCTCAGTGTCCATTATTTTTGTTACGGTTTATGAATATCACCGGAGATGAAAGAAATAAGGCTCGAGGGAGCAGCAGATGGAAATACTCCCATCATATTTGAAGAGATACAAACACTGACTTTGTCTCACACGTACTGAAGTATACAATCTGTGCACAGGCGCAGATACACTCAGGATTTTCAATTTGCAATCAGACCCAGCGTGGTGAACTATCCATGTTCGCCTCCACTGTCCCTTGTATTTGGCATCAAAGTTCTGTGCCGCCATAAAAGCCAAATTCTCTATGACATAGTGGAGATTGCTCTGTCGAAAATGCAATCAGCCAAAGCCGCCTCAAGTGCTGATGAATTACTGTGGCTTAGGAAAAGACAATGACTTGTCAGTTTTGCACCGATTGGCTCCGTCGAGGGACAAGCACACAGGGGACCTGAAGAAGTCACAACGCAGCCCTGCATCCTCCACATCTCAACGGATCAACATTCTTGAATGTTAAGTTGGCGGTGTGAAGTATGACTCATCCGATCACTAACAGAGGTAATTATATCAATCCAGATATCACTTAACAGTTGTGTTGTATCCATATTGAGAAATGTGATTTGTGGTTATGATTTGTTTTATAACCACAGCTTGCAGCTTGAGGTAGAAGTACTCGTGTTTCAGATGATTCCATCTTGGGGACAATTTCTTAGTGGGAAATTGTTATCCTGCTGCCTGCTGTTATTGTGTCCTACCTGCGCTGATCAGGAGTAGCACTCCTAATGTCATTGTGTTCTGTGCAATGACAATAAAGGCTTTCCATTTCTATTCTATTCCCCTTCGTCGTTTCTCAAAATGACCTTTGGAAACATGGGTTATGTTAATAGTTAAATATATTTGTAGTGCGAAAGAGGATTCCAATAATAACTTACAATATGTTTGGCTCACAGACACTAGTGAATAAAAGCATCTTCCTTTGAACGGTTGTGCATGATGGCAGATGACTACTGAGGTACTATACACATTAATTCATGCTTACTGATGTGAAGGAGATCAACATTTCTTTCAAATTGTGAAGCATTACCATCATGAATGCTACTTTGCAAAACACAAGGTGCGAAGGTGAGTAGGTGTGTGGGAGTTATTTTTGCTTGAGTTAATGGCTTAAGTGCTTATGAAACCTCGCTCTACTTGTGTTGCAGGTATGTACAAGCTGTCCTGGTCACAATTTAAGGGATGACAATAAGAAACTTTAACAGATCAGGCTGGAACTGTCTGAGCAAGTAAAATTTAAAAATCTATAACAAAAATGTATCCAATTCAAAATGAGCTACGGCCACAAGCAGTGTGATGTTTGCTATGCAAGTAAAACAAGGGTTCAATCTATGATTTCGTATACAAATCAAAACTTTGATTTGGCTTTGAGGTCCTTCACGGACAGACCTCAGCATGCTCCTCACTTCCCTATGCACTGCCATCCTTCTCTCATCAATTTTTATTAACTTATCGCCTTTCCCTCTCTCATTCCTGGTTTCCACAGTCACCTAAAAACCTTGCTGCAGGCGAAGGTAATTGAAAGCGTTGCCCGCATAAAATGCAGCTCGAAGACAGTAACAAAGGGTCCACATGAAAATATGGTGCGTTAACTATCACCGAGTCAGCCCAAAGCATGAAGTACTTGTGCCACAGCTGCGTCATACGGGATTATTGTTTACTAACTGCAAATGCACCGTCAACATGGTTTTTATGGGCTACTTGGAGTTTATTTTTTTAAATATGATTTGAAAATATAAAAACATAATAATATAAGGAAACTGCCCCTTCACATTAAGGAGAAATATCATTTGCAGAAATGATTGTAATCAGTGATTCAGGTTCACATGCTAGGCTGAGGGTCCAAACCTGAATAAAGACATTTAACCACAACGCTGCAGATTGTTTTTATTGTTTATGTAAAAAAAAAACCATACAACAAGTACAGACCAGACGTTACACATTTCAGTCTCATACAATGTCCAAACTTATTACCACAATCAGTGGCTGCGTTTGAAATCGCATACTAACCAACTAACTATTCAGGTGATGGCGAGAGCTAACATATACAGTATAATGTTCTGCAGAAAACATATTTGCCTTAAAGTAATACTTGATGAAGGAATGGAAGAGGTAATGTTGATTTACATTTGTAATAAACACTTTGCTGTCATCGATAGTCATTCGATGCAGAGAAAACATATTGCTCGTCAGTGTAAACAGTCTGCTGGTAATGGTACTTGATCATTAATTTTGTAGGCAGTATGCAATTTGTTAGTATGCAATTTAAAAAACAGCCATCATCATGACAATATTAAAAATCCACAATGGCCATTTTAGCTGTGCTAAAGGCATTAATTATGAAATGCATTCCTTATTTTTCAACTTCTGTGATTACAACAGACAACATGCCCTGGTGGACACACGCTTCATAAATAGAAACACCGTTAGCGATGCAAAACTCATTTAAAAATTGATCTTTTGCTGTTGTATCCTATTAAAAATAAAGGAGAGAGAGGGGGGTCACCGGGAGTTTGATTTAAATTCAAAACGCCATTCAGCATCAGCTGGAAAATAAAAATAGGCTAAATCTACACGGAGCAATAGAAGAAACCAGAGTGTTTTGTGACCTCCCATTTCCCCTTTGTTCAGAAGTAGAGTACAATCCCATATCATACTCCAGCAGCAAAGTGCTGACTTGCCCATGTTGCCACTGTCAACATTCATTCATGTTAATTCCCAGGTTATGGGTTCATTCTCTGTGGCTGAAGACAACACACACTAGCTAGGAGGAGAAGTGTTTCCAGGCCTCTGCCCTGGAAATGGTCATTAAATAGTCATGGGCCCCTCTGCTGAGCTGTGCCATGCCCGGCTGGGCTGTGCCGGCCTGCCTCAGCTTTAGTGCTCATGTTTTGCTCTTCACCGCAGGGGTCAGGTAGAGTGCAAGGCTGCTCTTCTGTTTTGGGACCAGTTCATCTTCACATGTGAGCCTCAGCACACACCAGGCTAAATACTCGCATGGACACCAACACACATGCCCGTTCACCTCCCTTTAACCCCCGCTGGCTTGTCTGTATGCAGTAAGGTCACATCACGGTCACTGAGCGTTTTGACGCGTCACAGAAACACAGGATGGACTCTTTCTATTTTATTTGAGAACACTGTCTAGTCTTTTTTTCTGTGAGCATGCGTGTCGGTACATGTTCCTGTCTGAGTGAGTGTATGTAAGCTGGTTATGTGAAGGTCACCAAGCAAAGCACATGAAAGAGGGAGCAGCCTTTGAGCTTTCATCGGGCGATAAGAGTGCCGTGTGTGTTTGGTCGGTCACAATGGAGCAGCCCTTTGCAGTGCTCAACAGTGGGAGCCAATGAGACGCATTTGGGAAGTGGCATGGCTTAAGAGATCTGTTCTTGATGTTCTCACACACTTTTATGTTTTTTTCTGCAGAGTTTACAATGGAAAAACATTTTATAAGTCATGAAATGTGGGGGGTGTGAGAAGTTCAGCTCTTTCTGTCACGTAGCGAAACAGCAACAAAAAAAGAAACAATAAATGAAATATCAAAAATGATGAGGAAAGTGACATTAGCACAGGCTGAAGTTGACATCTTTAACTCGCCATTTTCTTTCTCCAGCTGTCCAAAAACACACACACAATATAATACATATATATACATATATATACAATATACAACACACATATAGAATACATATACATATATATATATATACATATACTATACAGATACAATATACATATATATATACAGATAGTAGTAATAGATATATATATATTATATATGATATATAGGGTAGAACATATATATATATAATAATATAATATATATATATAGATAGATGATATATAACAACATACATATATATATAATACATAATATATACTACAGTACTATACTACATATATATACAAGAGAGAGACACAGAGAGAAGAGAGACTAGAGAGAGAGAGAGAGAGAGAGAGAGAGAGAGAGAGCCTACAAGGAGGCGAGAGAGAGAAGAGAGGAGTACAGGAGAGAGACACAGCGAGATAGAGAGCGAGAGAGAGAGAGAGCGAGAGAGAGAGAGAGCGAGAATGACACAGAGAGAGAGAGAGAGAGAGAGATCGAGAGAGAGAGAGATAGAGGAGAGAGACACAGAGAGATAGAGAGAAGACAGAGAGAGAGAGAGAGAGAGGGAGAGAGAGAGACCGGAGAGGAGAGAGAGAGAGAGAATGAGCGGACGAGAGAGACGAGAGAGGATGAGAGCGACAACAGAAGAGCGATAGAGACGAGATGAGACGCGAGAGAGAGAGAGATACACAGAGAGGAGAGAGAGAGATTGAGAGAGACGAACAGAGGACGAGAGAGAGATAGAGAGAGCGAGTAGCGATGAAGAGACAGAGAGAGATAGACACAGAGAGAGGAAGAGAGACGAGGAGCGAGTATAGAGATGAGACACATAGACAGAGGAGACTAGACGAGGAGAGACACTGAGAGAGCATATACTATATATATATATATATATACTACATATATTAATATACATATATATATATACTACTATAATAGATAGTAGATATATATATATATATATATATATATATATATATATATATATATATATATATATATTATATATATATATATATATATATATATATATTCAATGTCCTACATACATACAAAGAAAGTGGGAAATCATCGGATTTAAGAAGGTGGAACCAGATAATATTTGGTGACAAATGACCAACAGTAATTATAAAATGTTATGGATCAAAAGAGTTGCTCACTCACCCCAAATTCTGCAGCCTGCAGATTGGGGACGATCGATTAAGTCCCTTCCATTACCTTGGTTGCGTTTTCTTTGCACTAAACACACCTTCCTAGCACCGCCCTCTGGCCGTTATGGCAAAGCATCTTGCACACTCAACATATAACTGGCGAGAACTGAATCAGCGGGGTGATGAATGACTTCCAACACACTGTAGACTCAGCAAAATTTAAATATTCTCATTAGCTGGTTGAGAGCTCACACACACACACACACATCCACGGGCAGCACTGCTACCGGACCTAACTGTCTGAGCCGAAGGCGGTCCAGAACAACCCCCGTCCCCCTTTTGCTTTCTTCTCCTGCCGTCTTCATCACCCTTCTCTTTTTCTGTCTCGATTCATTGGCTTTGGGCGCTGAAAGCGATAGGCGAAACTGGCGTCGGCGCTGTCATACATCTCTCTGTCAAAGCAAGAGCAGCGGGGCACTGGAGATGGACAGACACCTGATCTGGTGTAACTGGTGCTCCCCTTTGGGACACTTAATCCCAGTTGTTAGCACGAAAATCAAGATTAACAGAACCGGCTGCTCTTACTAAATGCTGTAACTTGAGTTCTGCTCTATCCTTGATTTCTGCTGTATCAACTATTACTACAAGAAGATAGAAGTAGTTCACTTCTTCCATTAATTGCAAATGATAGTGTTCTTTTTCCTCTCCAATTCTCCAAGAGAATCAGGTAACAAGACATATTTGGCTCCATTTTCTGCAACACCCAGCTGCCAACAATGGCTCTGTTCAGGAGCAGGGCCTGGGATAAAGAGTGGAGAGCAGCCGGAGAGACGAGCAGAGCACACAGCTCAGGGCAGAGGTGGCTCCCGGCCATCCATCTCTGGTTTCAGGATTCAGAGAGTGCTGACAGGTCTGGGTCCCCCGGCACAGGCCTCTGGGCTGTAACCACGGATACCCAGACAAACCAAGATCTGTCACTCAAGCGGTACCAGCTAGACAGAGTCACGGGAGATGGGAAAACAGGATAGCGAGACACCAGGAGTGTGTGTATGTGCTTATACCTACATAGTGTGTGTGTGTGTGTGTGTGTGTGTGTGTGTGTGTGTGTCTTACAGAATACACAACAGAACATTCAGAAGCTGAAAGTGCAGACTAAGTCTAGCTGGTCTAGTGCGATATCATCAGTCACTATTGGGACAGACAAAAAAGATAACAATTCTTGATATTGAAGGTTTTGGGAAACTACAGGCTTAGACAAACACAGACATGATGATAATAGCAAACTTCCAGCTCATGCTTTTCCCTTGGCAAGCACCACCGTGCTTCTTTTAAGGCAAACAAAGAAGATTGTGAGGGGGGGTGCAGTGCAGCAAAAAAAGAGAACTATTTACAAATTAATAAATGCACAGTAGGGCAATGGGAGAGCACACTGACTAAATGAAATGTTTGGAAATGAGTCTCAACTGTGAGGATACTGTGCACATCTCTTCCTAAAGACACGTAAAAACAAATCTGCTTTTTCCAAAGGCAGTTATGGATTTGGTGTATGCTAGAGTATACAACAACTTCTTTAAGGTTTTCAAATTACACTCACAGAACTTATCTAGCGGATGAGAACAGGTAAAAACACAAACTCAAAAGTTTCCACACAGAAAAAGCACAACGTTCCCCCATTATGTCTGCACATTGATGAATTGTCTACAGCAGAACAATAACAAATAAATTATTCAAATCTCTACCTTAGTGAAGTCAGAGGGGGGTTTCTCTTTGTTCTACACCCTGGCATTGATTTCTCCCAGTGGCGAAGAGTGGGATGCCTGAAGGTTAGACACACACACACACACACACACACACTATGTAGATAAATGGCTCCTGAGCTCTGGAGTTTGATCCAAATGAAGCAATGATGTAGCTCACTGGCCCGGGCCCACATTGAAGTAAAGTGTGTGCTCTAGTGAAATGAGTATGAGAGAGAGAGTGTGTGTGTGTGTGTGTGTGTGTGTGTGTGTGTGTGTGTGTGTGTGTGTGTGTGTGTGTGTGTGTGTGTGTGTGTGTGATTACTCCCAGTACCAGTATGGTAGTGGTGAGATAGAGAAAATGAGGGAGGAGAGAGACAATCCGCAGCTTATATTGTACGTTATAATAACCAGCATGCTAGTCTGAAATTTATTTTTGAAAAAAAAAAGGAAGACACTCAAATGTTAATACTTCTGATATGAAGTCAGCATTTACACAGCTGCTGCCAACAACTGATGCACCACTAATGTGTTGTCACTCATGTATGTCTGTATTAGTGTCAGTATGTCCCTCTGTATCCATGTGTGTAATTATGTTGGTGTTCACACTCTCACCCATTTTTGCTCCAAATGTTTCTGAATGCTTGTTGCGACTGCCTGTGTGCTAGTGTGTGTGTACATGCGTGACATGGTAGTAATGTTTTTGTTTTTCTCTCCTCTCAATCCAATGCCCAGCGGAGCTCCTGGCTGTGCAGCGCAGCAAAATTGGCCTGAGAGGTTTGGGAACATTTCCCCCTTACAAACAGGGGCAAATCAATAACGTCTCGGTTGAGGAAGCCACTCTCCATATGAAGGTGAGCTGACTCAGCAGTCCCAGCAGCCGGAGGGGGGGAGGGAGATGGGGATGGAAATGATTGCTTTACAAGCGGTAAAATGCACGGCGGTGTTGAGAACCCTCTGTGGACGCAGCGCTACACGCCTTCTCAATCCTCGGGTGGAGAAGCGGGATGGAGGGGAGAGGAGAGCGCATGCATACACGTTTGGCTTGTAAATACAATAGGTTGCCTTCTCTTGAGCTGCGAGTGCATTCAAACTCTATTGGCTTCTCTTTTTCTTACTCATACTTGCTTCAAACTACTCCAATACAGCAGCCTGGAAAGCCCTGATATAGCCTTTGCCAAGGCAATCACAGCTCTACAGTGGCACGATGGAGCCAGACGTCATTGGAATATTTCTATCTTTACATTCTCTCTCGTCTATTTATTCTTCCAGGTCACTGATTAAATGATGGAATTCACTGATTACAGGGTGATCAGGCATGAGGATGGGTGAAGAGAGGGTGGACGTTGCAGGGTGCCCAGACGTCCTTCAGGCACAGCAGGGAATCTGCAGTAGCAGTTGTTGGCAGAAGAGAGAAGACTGCATTATATCTCATTGGAAATCATATCTCAACATCACCTACAAATCCCGCCCTATTTCTTTCAGCTCGGTTTGTCACATAAAAAAGAACCTGATTTGGTGGAAAGGTGTAGCCTGGGCCGAGGAAGAACCCATTACATTTTGATGCGGATTCGAACCACAATCGGCAATATAAAAATGATATTTCACTTTCGTTAAAATTGCGAGATAGGTCATTTGTGCTGCATTCATGTGTTGTCGGAATAAATAAAAAAAATAAAAAAATTCTCGCCCCCTCAAGTTGAAACAAAGGCTCGGTAGCAGTAATAAAATACAACACATCTCCTTTGTAGTGTCCATGTCATGTCCATATTACGACTGAAAGCTCATGAACACACCACATGGGTTTATTTGTATGCTTGCTTTCTTGACTAAAATATCTATTTAACAGGGAATATTCCATCTTCCAGTTGGTTTACATTTACAACAAAGCTCTAACTGCAGAGCCTTGTACCTTGCTTGAGATAGGTCATCCATCACAGTGAACAAAGCCAAAGCTGTGCTATTGTTGTGTGATGTGCAGTTGAGAGCAGGGACCATTTTTAAAACTCTCCTTGTTGGCGTGTGGTCAAGGACACATTACATGTGATATTTTAGACCTGGGTTCTGAAAAACACTGCATACATGAGATATGTTGTCAAAAGATGGAACCCAGAGTTTCTCTCACACATTAAAAAGACTGCTGTTGAACAGACGACTCTTTTGTTTTGTTCCTTAAACACCCAAGACAGACTGCACATACAGCCACAGCCTGAGCAGAAACACAAACCGTTGAACTCCACCATACTGTTGCTGGCGGTGGCAGAGGATCAGAACCAGGAAGTAGTGCATTAAACATGCAGATAACTGGGCTAATAATAAAAAAAAATGTGTCAGCTTAATGCCTACATGATTGGATAAAGCAAAGAAAGAGTTGGCTCTCAGATTTCAGACTGATAAGATAATAGAGTGAAGCAGGAAAATCTATGAATGGATAGGAGTCCTGAGGCATAGCTGAGAGGGAGTAATAAATGAAGGAGTAGGGCAAAGTGATTGAACTGCTAACTTTGACAAACACTAAAGGCGATAAAATGTTCACTGTGATGGATTACTTATTTCAAGCCAAGTTTAAGTCTCTGCAAGTTGATTTTCAAATCTGAAACGAAAAGAAACCAATGGCTCCCCAGCATGTTTTCCAGAAGGCTATGCTGTAGGAATCCAGTGCACCTCTGGAGCTGAAGGTGAGCAGCTGTGTTCCTCTCCCTCGGTTGTAGCCGGTGGTCGTGTTGCACTCTTCAAGCTGACAGTAAATGAAACTTCTGGAATCAGGCTTCCACATCAGCACTGCGAGAGTGGCAGCAGTTGCCATTTTGTCATCCAATACATCGTGAAGAACAGAAAATATTAAGGAACGCTCTTTGTGACAAGCTGAATGTGGTGACACGTCCCTGTCCATCATTTGAATGAAATGTTAAATGGCATGTGTCAGAAAGTAACAGCCTACTGCCACATCTTTGCCGCATTTTGGATGTATGGTGGTGCAGCGCAATAAAAAGGGAGGATGAAACAAACAGCAGATATAAAGCAACTATCTAAATGTCTAAATAAAGCATGACCCCTGTATCGCTGGCTTTTCACTCCATTCTGGGGTGATAAAATCATGCAGCCCAGCTACAGCAAGTTGTTGAGGGGTGCGAATGCCTTTATATGAGCCGTCTGCTCTGGTGAGGGCGAGAAGAGCCAACCGAGGTGAATATATTACTCTCACTCAGTGAATGTCACAAATGCCATTTCCAACTGCTGAATGTCACAGCGACTGTTGGGGTGACTGCTAACTATGCAGAGTGCCATGACGTCTATATTCATGCTGTTAACATCCTGCATCCCTGAATATGAATATAAAAAAAAAAGAAATCACACTTACTTGAGAGAATAAATATCAATAAACCAGAAAGACTAACGGCGATTGGTTGATGTGTTCCTGCTGGAACTATCGGGCATCGCCACTCGACTACATCTAGTGCTTTTCCAACTGAAGAAGCTTTGATATTGATTTTTGTTCCTCCTCCAAACTGAGCACAAATGATATTATTGTAGGAATCTAATGTGTTGTTACTGTAAACAGACAAACATCACAGGAACAGCTTTAGTCTGGGATGTTATTTGGTTGGGGCGAGGCGTCCATTGTTAATGAGCGGACCCCCCCTTACAGGCGAAGCCACGCAGGTTTTAGATTATACTCACAAAAAACAAAGAGCACACTAAAAAGAGAAGTAACTGAAGCACATCTCTGCATATCACTCTCCCCTGCTTAGTGGAGCTCATTGTTTGCAGCACAGTGTTTTGGGGCATGCTGCTGCTGCAGCGCGCGGGGAGCCGATGCTGATTATTTCTCACATCTTCAGATATGAATGTTTGACACCAAGGTCATTCCCCTTCAGCTATCCATACCTCTCATTCTGCCGTCACTCATTACTGCTATACATCATCTCTCTCACGTTCACCACTTTTCATATCTCCTGATTTAATAAGGCGAAACACTCATTTCAGCTACCAGAGAATGGGAGTGCCAACACCGCAGCCTAATTTTATTGCAATATGATATGGTTATGATTAGGATATATATTAAACACGAGAGAGCAAGCTCCAGGTTAAACTCACCGTTGTTTGTTTGGATCTGGACTGATGAAATTATTTTTTCCACGAGGTTCTTTTCAATTATCAAATCTGAATAACCTGCATAATTTCCTGAACTATTCTGGGTAAGTGTTAAAGTTGCACCATCAGTGTTTCCCATTAATTACCTGGTGGCAGACCCGCCATAATTTGAATTGCAAAAGTTGCATAATGATTGAATCTAAAATGTTTTTACACTTCTCAAAGACCGGTTGGCCCTTGCCGAGCACATTTCCTTGTTTGCACAACAAGAAGATTGGCGTGCCAGTCAGTCACGCTATCGAGAGTACAAATTAAATGCTGGAGCTGGAAGACCTCGGCAACAGCAACGGCAAAAGAGTTGCGTGTCGGCGTTCCTCCACAATTGTAGGGTATATAAATGGACAGCATCACCCAGATGTGATGATCGACGGGATGATAAATGTTTGGGTGATTCAGATGTTTAAATATAGCCACGGTGGAACTATCTTTTATTATTCCATGTATTTTATTATCTTCAGTTTTATACCATAAGAGATGCTTTTTAGTTTATAGCCGGATCGGTTTCCTTTTGAGTAAATATGTGTTCAGTGTTCATACAGGCTAATACAGAAGTATTGTAAATGTTCCTACTTTTATAATGTATAAAGGTTTACCAAAGTTGCCAGTGGGCCAAAGTCTACCTCAGTCACAGCAGGAGGATGCTGTCCGTCTTTGTCACTTGCACTAAGATATCTTCAAAATAAATTCAAAGCAACGTAAACTTATGCATTTGGGGAGTTTCTTCGCACCATGACTTGTGAACTGAACCGTGGCTTTTGTGTACCCCTAAAGAATTGTGCTGTCAATCGATTTTTTTTTCAACAGGCTGAAAATATGTATACCTCATGACAACTGTGCAACAAAAAAACAAAATATGACGACCAGTTGTGACACCCAACCATCAATAACAAAAACAATAATTATTCCTTCAAAACGCTTAAAGATTATACACAGCAAAGACAACTGCCAAAACGTTTGACTGCATTTACTCATAAACCTCCCATCAATCTCTGTGCTTGCAAAGTAAAATCCTGCTCATCTTCAAGCTGCCAAATAGAAAAACAGGGCACTACTTTCCAAGAAGAAAAGGGGCCCCGTGTCGACCAGCGTGTACGACAAAAGAAAAACAATCTCCTGTAATTGCCTGCCATCAAACAGAGAACAGTGATTCGAAATGCAGGATAGAGGGAGGGTATGGCAGTGCATATTGCAAACCAGTGAAGGACGTTAGAACCATCCATCTTCCAAGGAATCTCAGAGCCAATCAAAAACGAGGAGAAGGCCCGTCAGTGGTGCTGCTGCTGGTGGCGAGGTGTTACCAGCCAGATCATTAGAACTGGACACGACACACACACACAACAATGAGGAGTTGAAAGATTATACTGCCTTTGACCTTTTGAAGGTAAAAAGGTGGGAAAAAGTGTGCACGGACAGTGTGGCGCAGAAGCTTATTGATTTCAGACAGTTTATCTGTATCACAGGCAACAGCCCACATTGACTGCATGAACAACACTTTCACCTGTCAGGATTAGGTCTGTAAAGCCCAGCTGACAGAGACAAGATGACCATGATGTAAACATGGACACACAGATCTGATATCCATCTATATATAGGTTGATTAAAGCAACTCACCAGCTTCCGTGTGAGATAACTGCTTATGTGCCGTTTGTATGCAACACATTTAGCCATTAATACCTCATATTGCACACCATGGTGTATTGCTTGTGGCCAATGGGTACAACATCTCTGGTCAATAGACATTATATATTGATTTGTTTGTTTCCAGAGCACAAATACATAATTCATCAACTATTTCTGTGTATGCGGATGCACATGTATATGCGTATGTATGTGCGTGTGTTAGTGTTTGAAGGGTAAACCATCAGTCAAAGTGAACACCTCCGTTCGCGCAATTACCAGAAGTGTTATAGTAAAACAGAAGAACCCTCTAAAAATGCAGCATGCTGTTGAGATTCCAGGAGACACGAGTGGCAAATCACAGGTCTGTTATCTCCCGCTCTTCATGAAATGTAAAATAAATAAATAGGGTCTGAGACTCGTTCATGAAAGAATTAAAAGCCTAAAGCCATTAAAAGAAAAGACGAGAAAATAAAGAGTTAAGTGCCTTGCCCAGAGCAAATTAGCCTTCTCAATCTTTTGTTGGAAATTGGGTTGGGGGCCGGAGAGTGTTTTCCCCACAGGCACATCACCACCTTCTCCACAGATCAGGGATTATCACACCTTGGCGCTCAATCCAAACCTCAGACAATACCAGAACAGAAACCCAACATTGTCACAGCAGTCCTGGATCAGTAGTCAGGGACAGTCTCTGTAAAGTGTTGCTCTTATCACAAGGGCACTGTACTGCTCTTGTGAACAATCCTGAATGTCCGCTGCCCGGCGCCTCAAATACTCTGCAGCAATGATTCATAGACATTGGTTAATCTTATCAGGGACTGCTTGGACACAGCAGTAATAAACTGGAAATTGTCTAGTGAATCTCATATCAAATCACAACCATGGGGAAACTAAAGCAACACGACTGCTCAAAGAAAGAACGGACAAGTCTATGAACTGTTCTTGTCAAGACAAGATATAATGTGATGGTGCTAATTAATTATGTGATAAACAAACATAATTCAGCTGAATCTCTAATTAGTTATAATAAACACAGAGACAGGGGGAGGGAGAGAGAGAGAGAGAGAGAGAGCGAGAGACAGAGACAGAGAGAGCGAGAGACAGAGACAGAGACAGAGACAGAGAGACAGAGAGAGAGACAGAGAGAGAGAGACAGAGAGAGAGAGAGAGTTATTGACTGGCTGTTCTCATTATGTATTCTTTATCTAATATCACAAATCTATTAGGAATGTAATAATAATAATATACCCAATGCTTTTAAAAAGGCTTTTGAGTCAACCTTCAGGTTAATCAGACTCTGTAATGTCTCCCGTTTTCATTGAACACTGCAGTTCTTGTCCCATGTAGTAAATGAGATTATGGGGAGGCCTTGAGTAATGAGGGAAGCTGCATGTCCTTCCGCGATGCAACTCTCTCCATGTTCGCCTCAAGTGGAGGTAGTAAAGCCGCCTGGCACAGACATAAAAAATTACTGGCCACTTCAATTAGCCCAATCATAAAATATAATTTGAGAGACATCCATCTAACATGACCTGAAGACTTTGGTGGGGGAAAAAAGAACAGCCTGTTGTTCATTTATTAAATATCACATATGACTCAACTTCTCTGTCTGGGTGGTAAGTGACATTGAAATTCTAAAGTTAGGGGTCATCGCATTGATGTACTTTTGTTCAAATATTTAACAGGTGCAATAAATCTAATATGAGGGACACAAGGTGAGACTACGAAGAGTCACACACAAACTTATACATTCAACAACTCCTTTGTGTGATTTGTGAAACATTATTGTGGAGATGTGAGATTTTGAATGCTAATTTACTCGTGATTTTATATTTCTTCTTAATTCTAGGTCAGGGATTATAAAAGTTATAATGATTTGTGCTCTAGGGGATATGGGGAAATTTGTGATCCATCTTGTAGTGCAGATGTAGAGATACTTCATTGAATATTTTGGCCTGTTGGTGGCTCTACTTATTAGGATAAATCCTGTGAGAACCATCAATATTCCTCCCAAAGTTCATGGCAAGCCATCCACTAGTTCTGCAAACATTTGACTCAAAACCAAAATTGTCAACCTCAAGTTGCCGCTACATGAAATCAGTGCGCTTCATCCTCTGGGAGATCTTGCATGTGTACAAAATTTCATGGCAATACATCTGAGAATTGTTGTTGATATTTCAGTATGGACTGTGTTGATGAAGTATTTGAATCAAAAGGGAAATCATTTTTGACTCGCAGCAGAAGGACTGAACATTTTTTTTTTTTTTTTTAAGACAAGGGCCTGCATACCAGCGACCCATCCTTCACAATGACTGAACAGTTTGATGTCCTGAGGGAATCCATTTTCGTGTCCATTATCCAGCATGAAATATATAGCATTTTACCCCCGGCTGTGCAATGTTTTGTGGATTATTACGATAGTTCAAGAGGGTTTACACCACACAGGCAGCAGAGCCAGCAGTAAAACCAACTCTGGCTTTATTCTCCCGTTACAATAAAGACCCAGAGATGAGGAAGGCTAACGCTGATGTCACCGTGTGTCAGGACTGATTTCAGATGAACTATTCCATTTCATCTGTGTTTCCCCACAGCTCTCCATATAAAAAGGATCGAGGATTGATTGAACCAATTTCATTTTGAATCATGCTTTGAGTATTTTCGAGCTCACCGTGGTCCTGAGTTTGATGTGAACACAGAATTGCCTGAACAAGCACAAATCTTGTGTATGTAAAAAAAAACAAAAAAAGGTGTTGCTGGGTTGGTGTTTTTTGTAAGAAAAAAAAATGTGCCTCTTTTATTCGCACACTTTTGTGGGGGAAGCGACTCCTATCTACAGACTGATGGGAGTCAATTGGCGATGTCAAATGTGATAACTGGCAGTTGCTGCCAGATACTATACACATGCAGTATATATACACACCGCGGACCAATCCAGGTATAAAGAAAAGAAATGAATCCATCTCTTTTAATCTCCATTTCCAAAAGAGATGGAAAGATCATCCTAATATAGCCTTGTCATCATCTTCACTCCTAGATGCCGCTGTTTATTTTCCCCTGTGAGGCTGTGGCCTTGCATGGCGAATAAGACGACATCCAACAAGCTCATCTTCAAAATCTGTTTACCAGGATGCAGGGTAGCAAAGGGGTGAATTTGACTCACAAATTCAACCTCAGAGTGTTCACGTCAATGTCTTCCTATCGAAGTGTTTTGGCATTCACAGTGAGGCAAACACTGAGGCAGCGAGCTGCAGATGGTGCTCCCGTGAGAAAGTGAGCGGCGGATGTGACGCCACCAGAAAGGCTTTGGCTAATCCACATGTGAACACTACAGAGTGAGCCTGCTGGTTGGGCACAGAGTAAACAGTGATGTAACAATGCGTTGGAAGCACCTGCACAATTTCATAGATTTTTTTACTCTCCGCAGTCTTCTGGGTGCCAACTGCCTCACTAAGACATCTTTCATTACCGTTTTATTTCTAAAACAGTTTGTTGGTCACTATAAGATCTGTAGACTCCAGACAAAAAAGCTTTGGCCAAAACATCTCTTATCTAAAAATTAATGAACAACATTAGACAGGAATAGCCACATAACTACCCATTTTAATTGACTTGTGCATTGTCTGTTAAAAACTTCTATGCTCACAACGACAACATGCTGATGTTTATATGGTATAAAATTGACCATGTTCATCATCTTAGTTTGGTGTGTTAGCAGGCTAATTAGCACACAAAGTACATCAGTCATCAGTTTTGCAGGTATTTGGCCATTAACCAATAAATACATTTAAAAGTTAAGGAGTCACTAAAGGTAATACAATTTATCCTGAGGGGGACTTGAATGTCCGTCAAATTTGTTGACATTTCACTTGAAATTAATTGCCATCCATGGCGCCACGCTACAGATGAAGTGGCGTGCGCTTTTAATCATCAGTAATGACTGATCTAAAAGACTTTGATCTTACAATTTGCTCATTTAACCTTGAGACTTAACTTGCCCCAAAAAGATTCAAGAAGAGCTCTCCGTTTAATACTCTGACTGAATTCTTAGCATCTTATTGTCACCACAAAAAAAAATGCTTCAAGAGTTGACAAAGAAACACACAAAACAGACAGCAACGCACCAGGAACGACGTAGCTACAAATCTCTTCAAATACTTGCTTGAAGTGGCATTATAGTTCAGCATATTAAAATAGATAATTAACTTGCTATTTGTAATGAAGTGAAAATTCTGACATCATGAGGGCAGTGGGCCGTGTGGCGAACAACAATGCAATTTAGCGAGCGGGTTCGGAGGAAATGCAGGTGTAGAGCAAGCAGAGAAACTGTGAATGAGAAATGTGTCTTTCTAAAGCTCGGATGTGGTTTGACCAGCATTAACACAGATCTGGGAAATCTGGGCATTATTCCCACTAATAGCAGCTCCAAAACAACAGGCCTTGTGCTACCCAGAGGCTCGGCTTCCATTCAGTTCCTAAGATCCTCCAAACAAAACAGTTTGTGTGACAGCTGGACTTTCACTCTTTACCATGAAGGAAGCTTCGATTGGATTGTGTTTGGACTCTGCGACTATGGGCCAACAGACAGAAGATGAGAGGCCACCAGGGGATGGCAATGTAGTAAAATACCTTTGCCTGGTCTCACAGGGAAGGACCAGCGGACCGTTAGCTGTAGCTTCCAAATGCTCATTTAAACCTGAAGGTGTGAATGCTGCATCTAGGCATCGGTTGTACATTTACACTGGATTTCAACACTATAACTTGAGGCACAAGTTGAGGTTATTGCCATTGTTATAGGTCATGAAAAGAGGTGTCTTATTGTGGAAGCAAACGGAGGGCAGTGAGGCTGAAATGGCAAGCTGCAGGAAGGGTCTTACAATAATGCTTTCTCCAGCTGTTCCACCTTAGGCTTATTGTTCCACCGTGCCTATCAGAGAAGGACGGGAGACCATTTGAACAGAGCCTAGGCTGGGGCCGGGGCAGCACACCTTGGCCCTCACATGCTCCATTAAACCGAGAGAAGGGGAAAGTATGAGGTCTTGACAGTTACTGGCTCAGAGCTCTGCCGCCGCTGACACAATTACTAGCCCCTTGTTCCTCGTCCGTGCTTTGCTACCTTGTTTAAAATGGCTGCCCGTAGCCACAACTGTGGGTGTAAACAACAGAGAAGCTGCAGCTAAGAGGACCGAGCGACACCCAAGTGATGAGAACTGTTGCTTCTTCCAACGGATCTCTTCATTATTAACCTATTTGTTTGCAGTGTTTAAGTGTGACAGAAGTAGAGTCCAGGTTGTTGGGAAGATCTCATCATATCTATTCAACATCCCAATACTATTGTCCTACTTATTAGTACTTATTATAACTTAAGGCTTATATTATAAGCAACCCTATACTAAAGAAAAAAAAGCCTTAAACCATAACACCCTCACAAAATCATATTGACAGTATTGCCATTTTCATCAAGGCAGAAAGCAGCTGGTCTGTGCTACATCCCCAACACTCATAATATTCTACCTCTCCCACAGAAACACCGACTCCACTGTGCCTACCAACCTTGCCAAGTGAAGCTGGAAGGGAAAATTAGGTTTCATCTCAGAAAATGTTCTGTTATGCAAACCTACTTGATAGTAAAAATAGTAAAGCATTGACGGATTTGAGACTGAACACCACGGTTTGTTTGGAACTAGGCTGCAGTTGGCTTTCCAGACTATATTAAGCCGCTTTAAATAATTGAAAGAGATAACTAATTTGGCAATTCAAACATTAACAAATGTTCCACCTTGTATTCATCACAGCTCTGACCCCCTGAGGTTTTATTTAACATTGACTGACAACAATGAAAGTGTGTCTTGAAATGGTTTTTCATTGTGTTGCCCAAGAGAAATGTCCCTGCTTGACAATAAAATATATCTCTTCTTATATCTAAACTAAAAACTCATTACTTTCAAGGAAGAGCAGCTGCTGCATAGTGATGCTGCCAATCCAACATTTCTGACATAACCTGCTCGTCCAAACAGGCAATTCATTTCTTTCTTGCTTCTAAATAAATGGTTATGCATGATGATTATCCGCTTTACATTTTCCAAACACGATTTCATCCTGTTAAACAACAGCAATAATTAGTTTTTACTGTGTCAACAGCATGACATTTATAAGGAATGCTGTCATGCTAAGCCTTGGTTTGATGAAACCACTGTAACAGAAATGATTTATTCAAACTATCACAACACATAACATATAAAACAAACAGCAAACCGATTATTTGCTGAAGTTATCAATGTTACTAAAAAGCTTTGTAGTCTGACCTCAAGGTGCAAACAGCAGAGATGCTGGTAGACTAAGAAAAAGCAGATATTGCGTCACCTGAGGGAAATATAAAAGGTTAATTCTGGCAAGCCTATTTCCCATCTCAGAATAGAGCCGGGTGCATAAATTATTATCTACTGCGGGGGGAGAGTTTCTCATTGGATTAATCCTAACCGGGTCATCTCGGAACAGGAAACAATGTATCCTTCTCGTATTCCTACTGTGTGTTTTTTTATTCTAATTGAGATGGCCTTAAAAGGGGAGACAGAGAAAGGAAAAGATCATGAAGGACAGCCTCCAGTCAGCTCCAGCAGAGGGGCCTTGCTGACCTAGATCCGGGCTGAGTGGGGATGATATTAGCAAAGCAATTAAGGGAGATGACAGCCGTCAGGCAGGGTCAGGATGACTGAGCGGGCTCTCTCTCTCTCTCTCTCTCCCTCTCTCTCTTTGGCTCCTTCCTATAATGGATATCGATTTTTCACAACCAAAACAAGAGGCCCTCTCAGCCTAGAAGTGGCTGAATTGGTAAAGAGATTTTTTTTTTTTTTTAAAGAAGTTTTAAAAGAAGAGGGTAGCAGAAAGTGCAGAATGCAAGGGTGTCAGAGGGAGGGACTGAGGATCTCAGGTTGGTGACCCTGTCAGCTCTTTGCTTGGATGTGCTGAAATCCCTCCAGGAATGTCAAACACTTAATTCCCCAGAGATGATCGGGAAGTGCAACTTCTACTTTAAAAACTTGTTCCATGTCTTTGCCATGGGGATGAAAAAAAATGATATTTGGGGTAAAGTGAGGCAACCTAAACTTCTGGGGGGTGACAAAGATAAAAGGCGAGACATGCAACTTAGTTTGCACTCGGAAATGTAAGCGGTTAAGGAGTAGACCTTTATGAATTCTAATTTGAAGGGTTGATTAGTGTTGACAGTATATCCCGATCAGATATTTCCATACTTAATATTCTTGATTATGCTTCGTAATCAATGAAGAAAAATAGCCTGTACTATAACTTTTATTGGAATGATTTAACTTATTTACGCATTAAAACTCCCCAGTAAAACAAATATCTACTAACACTGTATATATCTGAAATGCTGTATTATTCTGAAGAAAAATCTGCCTACTACCGCTTCGAGGAAAGATGCCTTTGCAGACATTACAAGTGGATGTTTTATTTTCCACTGAAGACATTTGAAACACTTTGTGACATTTTGAAAAAGGCAACAAGTTGTGGGAAATGTCAGTTCATAGCAGAAACAAGAGCAAGTATAGAAAAAGAGAGTGGGCTGACATGAACAAAAGGAGAAGAATTTGACTGCACTTTCAGATGATGATTAAACAGCTGGCCTTGATATGATCTTTTAGTCGGACTCAGGATATCCCTTCATCTCAAAATGTTGATTTTCTTAAATTGTTAACAGTAAGTATCTAAAAGTCTACCACTGCTTAACACTGTTGTAGACAAGGAGGGACATCAGCCAATATGAGTTTTCTAATTACATTTATTTAAGTACAGGTGTGAGGAAATGCGTTGCTGAACCAAACCTGGAGAACGACATACTGTATGTGAAGCGACAATCCCAGAGAACACAAGGAAATGGGATTGTGGGAAATGTCATAAAAACATATTACAGTATGGCTGCATTAAGATGCACCCAAATCAGATTTACAGCCATTACAGGAGACAGCGCCACTTAAATCACTGGCCCATACATCTGTCACAGAGCAGCGTGCTGTATGCGTCGCTCCATCCCAGCATGCTTTGCTCCGGGCGTGCGACTCAGTGGTGTTGTTTTTCGTCATGTCTGCTTTAATCTGATCTCAGTGGGTGGGTGTAAATTTGACAAAAAGCAGGAGGAGGTTAACACAGAAAAAAAAGCATATTCTACACCCAAACAGCTGTGTGGAGCATAAGTGACCTGGTGAGAGAAAAAGGTTTGTGACAGATTCAAGTGGATGCATTCTGGATGCTTTTAACGTTGAGAAATCAATACGTATGAAATCTGTAGGTGGCATCATCTGAAGGAACCTGAATAGGAGTCAACTGCACAGAGAGGCGCAGTATTTTGATCAGACTATTCACTGACATTTGTTTTTCAGCTCGTCGAGCTACACAAGGCCAGAAGACTAGGTTCCGAAGATGGATTTTCTTTCAACTGCTCTCCAAACCCAAGAACACCTGCTCATACCTCGAGTACACTCCAGACAACACACCTAGCTAGGCACTCAAAGCACAGCGCACTGTTTTCCTGCACAAGTTCTCTGTGCCGTGTTGTCAAGATTGCGGGGTTTTTTTATTAATACAAATTTACAAATTAAGAAGCACTTTCATTTCTCAGTTCACAACTTGGGAGGGAAAAACTGTGGAGTTGTGTGAGCAGCTAGGCTGACGTGATTTTTGATTATTTTAGTAAGCAGATAGAGTTGAATTGTTTTTGCCCGAGCGGTATGCAATGATTTTGAAGGAGCTCTGGGGGCCGAGTTGAAGAAAAACACATATGGGGCAGGAATGCACATTTACAAGTATGGGGTAACCTCTGTTGAGCCCCTATAGAATTGCTTTGACATCTGCACTACACATGTGGCCCAACCATAAAGAACTGCACGAGGATCCTTGTAATAGTCTGGTATGTGCACCAAATGCACAACCTGCGGATCAAGATGTGCGATTACTGATTAAGCCGTCTGACTAGATCATTCAGATAGATGGATGCTGAAAAACAAATCTTTATTTTCAAGGGCCCGGCTAAATGCATAACTGCAAATGACCTGTAGCATACCAGTAATCTCAACTACTTAATGTCTGTATTAGCCCTCTCATCTCCGCTGAAAGACTTCAGCAATAACCATTCAGATAAATGACAGCAGCCTCTCAAGTCCCTGTTTAAGTGGAAAGTGCAGTTTTAGTTTTGCTCTGCCTCAAGCAAAAAAGGCGTGCACGCCAACCTTGGCACCGTAGTCACGCTTGTGAACAGCAGTGGAAAACGCCATAAAACATCTGAGGCGTCCCTACATATGGATAGAGATATGTGCTATAATGAGTTGCACTCTGCAGATGGCCATTAGGGCTTATGTCAACATTAGGGAGATATCCAAATACAAATTTGGAAGATGATACTCGCAATTAATTCTAAGTAAGTTTTCACGCAGACCCATTGACCACAGATGATAAGAAGGTACATCTGAGTTCTTTGATAAGAGTCCCTGTTGGGAAATTAATTTGAGCAGTGAACATTGGGTCCTTACAGAGCGGAGAGATGAAATTAAAAGGTTAAAAAGGCGTTTTCATACCAGGCATGGAAATTGCTTCCTTTCAAATGTATCTTTGTAGATCTGACAGGGGCTGGATCAGGTGGACCGGGGCTATTCACAATGTCGGTGTGTTGTTAAACTGATGCTGGACAGGAAGCCGCTGCTGCACAGTGCAACTGCTTGAACCAGAAGGCAAAGGGAGAGAAAATCTGATATTTATTTTTGCCCAATAAAAAGCTTGAGTCAGCTGAAAATGTTAAATGTCCAGGCCAGTTCAGCAGGTAACAAAGAGGAAGAGATACGCAATAGCTTCTGGTTTTTATGTGGCTCTCAGATATTGCATAATACAGTGTGCAGGCTCAGTTTTATATGTGCATGGTGTCAGCATCATCATGGAAATGACAGAGAAATAAAACAATGGGCTAGAAAAACACAATCTTACTGCATTTTTTTTTCCCACTAGTTTCTGTACAGTATGATGAGGAGAGAGCAATGTAATACAATATAATGTTCTGCAAAGATAAAATTACCTAGAACTGTTCCTGAAGCACACACCGTTTCATATCCATGCTCGAGTGCTACTCGAGACATTAAGGGAAACAATACACCTTACCTGCTGCAATAACTGCTGTATCTCACAATAGCATGGCAACTAATGACACACACTAAGCTTGGATTTATGGGCCATGCCATTGACGCCTCTCCATAGCCAGATACCCAGTATAAAAATCAATATGGAATCACTTGCTTGGAGGCCGAGCACAAGGGGACGCTCAGGTATTCTTAAATAAGACAGCTGACATGACAGACACACGGTTTGCCCTGAAATGCTAAAGCCTGCTGTGTGATATTGTCGGCCCGGAGGACATCCTTACCTAAGGGGAAGCGAAGGTTTGGCAATAGAGGGCTCAGGCAAAGCATGGCTGGACAGGACTTTGTGGATGAATAGATGGACAGCTACTGATGGTGAACATTTGCGTTAGGTCTCCCCATTTGACTTCTATTCCTCGGCTGCATTTAAATTTAAAAACAGGAATAAAAAGATGTTTAAAGAAGGCCTTTCAATAAACAAATGCAACTTGGTAAAGCTTGTTTTTGTTTTTTGTCTGGCTGTTGAATTTGAATGATGTTTTTATTGCAGGTGTGTTTTTGTAAAGCCGGGTATTTCTTCAACTCATGAGTCCATCAATAAACAGCAGCCTGGCAGTGTAAAATAACTAAACAAAAATCAATGAGATGCCCGTTATTTTATTTTGAATGGATTTGTTGTTGTTCTGCCCATCCTGACAAAGAAAAAAAGAGCTTAGTGTTTATTTAAAACATCACTCTGATCACAAGGTGGTGACATCATGGAGCCAAAGCAGAAAGCGTTGAACATTTCTAACTGAAAAGTAGAGACGTTTTATCTTCTGAGCAAAACATGATCTGACAGTTAGACTTAAATGACTTGAAACGTGGAAGTATTGCCCTTATTCCACTTCTCTAATCCTTAGTGAGGACACTTAAAGTAGTTAGAAACAGTAAGGGAGAGGAAATGTATGTGCCGTGTGGTCCCTGGGGGCATTTTAAGGAAGAGAGACAATACAGAGCACAACTGAAAGTGCCAGCATGCCCCATTCACAGATATTAGCCTCAATGGCCTGGATAAGATGCCATGCTGAAACCCCTGCTGTGTTTATGCGCGTATGTGTGTTTGAGTGTGTCAGCCTCTTAGGATTCCATGCCCCTTTAACCATGGGCCGACCCCCTGCCGTGCCCTACGTCTTAATCACCCCAGGGGCGTGCAGGAGACAATGCCTCGCCGTTTATGTGACAAGAATATAAGTGGGTCCGTGTGACAGCGCGATTCGCGGCCTGTGTTTATGCATGCGTGTTTATGTTCCGCCTCTGTTATGGTCTAGTAACGGCATGTGAATGGGATCCCTGTGTGCCCGACATAAGATGCTATTTTCATCATTACGTGTGCTGCGAGGGCCGCGGGTCGTCTACTAAATGGCAGCAGGGGAAGCTTGTGAAAAGCATGACCTTGCTCCCTGCTTTCTGCTCTACCTCCTTCCTGCACACCTGATTGCTCTGAGCAGCGAAGGCACTATCAGACATGCACCTCATGGTGAGCAGGTCGGAGGTCACATCGTTAGTGACATCACTTTTCTGCTCAGAACATAGCTTTACCCAGATCTACCCTCCATCATTTTCTGTCTCTACAGCTAAATACTTTACTGTATCCAGATAAATGCCCTTCAAGGCTTTTTTTCCCCTTTGTCAGCAGGTGAAGGTTCCTTCTGGTCTTAATGGTGGTAGGCAGAGGCCAATCATCAAGCAGACTCAAAGGCAGGGTTTTAAACAAGGTTACCTCTGCTGGATCCAACTATGCTGGATGCTATGACACGCAACAGGCCATGAGCTGTGTCTAAAACATGAACAGAAGAGTGTGTTTTAATATATTTATCCCTCACAGCAGGACCTTCCATTGGGTAAAGGCACATGTGTACATTAGCACAGACTGCAATTATGTATTGTATTTTTTCAAGATGCATAATGCATTTTTAAAATGCAAAGATTATATTTTAAATCCATGTTATCAAATATTAGTGTTGTTGACAACTCGGGTTACTAAATACTAATTATGTCTATGGGCGACATGGCTAATGTATTGTAATATAGAGTGCAGTAAGTATGGGAAATACAATGTTACAACACTATATTGAGCCCATACAGTGCCTCCTTGAAAACTAGTGGCCATATTTAAGAACAGTAGCTTGACAAAACTATTTAAAAAATAAAGTCCACTTACTAGCTTTAGACATCTTCTCATGGCCTTCATCAGTGAATAGAGTCACCAAATTAATGGCCAGATTTGCACACAATTTGCTGTGGATATTAATAGCTTCCGCAGTTCCCCAGTTATAGTTGTCAAAAAGTAAGTTACAACATTTCTTCCATTTTCTCTTGGTTGGCATATGGCATGCCAGGCCTGCACCCACTGTTCCAGAGAGCGCTTCCTAACAGGTGCTTAGCATAATGACTATGGAGAGAAAGATTTGATCTGCATAGCACATATAAAATTAATAATAAAGTCATAAAAATGTAATGCTCGGTCCAAAGTCAAAATTTGTCCTGCAGACTAGCCAAAAGTGGAACTTTTGTGTTCAGCTACAAAAAGGGTGACATATTAGTATTCGCTGACAAGTTGGCGTCGCTGCACATGCCTCACTATAATTTACTACACTCCTAAACAGGAAAGATGTAGCTTTCTCTCTTATTAGGTGCTGCAGTCCCCTCCGGAGTCCCCTCCATTCTTTTATCACTGCCTCCCCTCCAACCCTCCTCCACAACTAGTGCAGCAGGTAGGCTGCCAGCTGATGGCCCCTCTGTCCGAGTGGCTCTGCGTGCTACCAGGAGACCTCGCAGAAGCTTGTCATCTATCATTACTCGAGGTGGCCTTGAGAATGATTCCAACAGACAGCTCTCGCTTACCGTCTGGGGGCCAAACGTAAACCGCACACTGCCGGGCAAACAATGGTGATGATGACCATTACCTCCCAAGGTATGTGGTAAAAAAAAATGAAATAAAAATAACCGTGTTGTGTTCCAGCTCAAATTCAGACGGCAGGCTTGGCAGGCAATGGGGCATTTGGATCATGTCATTTTTCTATACTAAAACAATATTATTCTTTCTTCTTGTCCTGACACTCTGCTGTGATGATTCAGGACACATTCACACCATAATGTCTGGATCACTCACTCTTTTTTTTTTTGTTAAAATGAGAACAACAGCGTTCAAACTTGGCCCTGCAACAAATAACCACACACACACAGCTGCCTGAAAATGCAAGTCTGTGTTCAATTCCAAGCAAAATGCGGTGCAGTTTGTTTGGAGTAAGAACAGTCATACCAACTAATGGAAAAACCCCAAACCACTCTGAGCTTTATGGTTGTACGGAGACGAATGGTGACACCTTATAGCCGGCGGTGGTAACTACTGGCCATAAGATATTCTCAGACATTTTAGATTAGCAAGTAGATGGGTTGAATGGAGAGTTTCAAATAGTGGACCTTAAAGGTTTAAAAACACCCTTCTTGTTATTTTTTACTGCAAAAGCAAACAAATACAAAACCAGAGACATTACATGCTGTAGTCACTTTGTGATAAAAAAAAAAATCTGATGAAACTCTCCATAATGCAATTAGTATAATACAGAACAGCATTACAAGGCCAAAACAATAACTTTAGAACCTGTAATTGTATGCCACAATACATTTGAGTTAGAAACTGTGGAGTTTTGTTGTTGCATTACCGTCGAGGTGGGATTAGTTTGTGGATACTCACAACTTGTGGGCTAGTTTGTACGAAGTGTCGTTAAAAAAAAAAAAAAAAGGAAGAGAGGGATTACGGCTGTTCCGGACGGCCACACTCAAAGTCGAGGTGAAAAGCTTTGCCGTAATTGAATGCGACAACATGCGACAATCACTTAAATATGGGGATAACGGTGCACACATTCAGAAAGTCTCTAATGGAAGGCATTTGTAGTGTTTCATTTGGGTGCACATACATAGTGACACAATTAGTTATGTAAAGAATGAAAAAAGGAGCCCGAGAGAGGTTCAATGTTGCGCCACACACCTGGCCAAATCGCTGGGTTGTCAGTTTTGGAAAGTTACAGAAATATTTGGATGCAGCGCCCCCCAATCCCAACGAGTAAAAGATGTTTAACTGTCTGACCAGCACTTCATGTTGGGAGTAACTAAAGATTTTTCTCAATATCGATCCATCGATTATTTTCTTGATTAATCGTTTTGATCTATAAAATAGTGAAAAATGTCCATCCCAGTTTCTCAAAGTCTTAAATGTAAATGTTTTGTGTCAGTCCAAAACCCAAAAGATTTTCAGTTTAATAGGATATGAAACAGAAAAGCAGGAAATATTTATATTTGAGAGGCTGAAAACAGCTTTTTCTGCTCAAAATAGTTGGCCATTATCTTTTGACTAATCATTGCAAGCTCTATTGGAGTATATTGCTGCACAAAGGCCTTATGCTATGCTCAACTTGTATACTTTTGGATTTACTGAAAGAATTTGCACTTGAACAAACAAAGTGGTGAAGATCAGTGGAAAAACAGGTAGTTCTTATTTCACTATAGCACTACACAACATCTATCTACTATGGTCCAGTACTATGGTATAACACAAGCTGAAGGAGCGGTCACAGATAACTTTCAAAATGTATGCAGCACCGCAGTTCATTTGACAAACTCTGAACGCTGAGAACAGCATGGAGCACCACAGCTTAGGACCACGGTACGCCGACAAACTAAACATCACAGAATGTTTTTACACCTGAAGCCCCCCCAGTGAGGGTTGAACCCCAGCAGATAGTGCACATAATGAGTCCTGCTGAACCAGGACGGACGGGCACACACACACACACACACACACACACACACACACACACCCTCATGTGCCTGTGGCGCCCGGTCACCTCGCTCAGGGATCAAAGGCAGTATGTCGTTCTAATCAGTCCTCGCAGTGGGCAACCCCATTAATTCAATTCTATTTCATCAGCAGTGAGCAGACCACCAGAAGGGTCTGTACATTCCTGGGGTCCTGCGGTCCAGGAGTAATCCTATCTCTCAATGACCCGAGATCAGACTCAACACCATAATTGCTTGGGAGACCGATTTGGTTTTGCATGCTGACAAAATTGCGAGGTCTTTTCGCGAGGAGAAACAAAGATAGACATAGCTCATTTACCGGCCACGGCAGGGAAGTCAAGCAGAATTAATGACGCCATATATCAAATAATTCCAGACGATCAACCCCCCACTAAACCAGGCCAACACCACAGAACACACTTACGCACAGTAAGCCGTATTATAAGGATCAAGTACTGCACGTTAAGATTAGAAAAGTGGAATTTGTCAGTTTACACTAGAATACAATTTATTATTCTTTGGATAAATCTAATAACTAAATAGTTTCTATAGGAGAACAGGTGTACAATAAAAAAGGAGAGGGAGAACATGACTCATATTTTCTTGTGCTTTTGTGTCACACTGTGTGGCTTGCCTGTGGCATACTAAAATGTTTATTGGACATAAGATAATGAGCTTTTCATATCTTACCGTACCTTTGGTCTCTGGTGGATGGGGATGCTCATCACAGACAAATTAGATCTTTTGAATATTGCCGTCTACACCTGCAGAAACAATTACAGTTTGTGAATATGGTGAGGCTTTAAAACACAAATGAAATTAAAACGCCTATAAATCTGGCCCTAATATTCTCATGCTCGCCATCTGTTAATGAGGAGAAATCAGGCATCCCTTCACTCAGATTGAAAAAAAAGAAAAAACATTCAAGTGTGGAACAATCTGCATCAAGAGATTTATTAGTGTAATCTTTGGTCTGGAGAACAGATAAATGACTCCACAGAGACATACAAAACCAAAACCCATCAATTCTCTCCAACTGTCCTGAGAGAACTTCAGAGGTCAAACGCCGGATAATTCGCCAGCGGAAAAGGTCAAACTGAAGGCATATGGTTGCAGTCGGGAAATTTCCCAGAGATTGGTAGCAAATAAATGCCCGAGTGAAAAGAAATGACTCGAAATTATATGCAAAACTGAAGGCTCTGCTCTTTTTAAGATGACGACAAAGGAGAGGGCTCGCATGGGAGATGACACTTCAAAGGCCCTCATTGTTGAACGCAACAACGGCACTGGTGTTCGTAAAAAAAAAACAGCGATCATCTGACGCCTCTGCGGTGGCAGCCTTTGGAAGTCACCACATCTCGCTCTTTGAGTGCGTTTGTCGGAGTATGAAAGGGTCTTATTTGAAATCCGTGTACAAGGGATTTTTTTTCCCTTCTTAAAACAAGTGAAAAACAATCCTGGCAGACATCCTTTAGGACTTTGAATTACGACTTAATCACAGTGAATGAAAGAAATAAAGATCAATGTGGCAAACAAAAGACTGAATTTTTATTTTGAATCATTGTGAAGTATTTCTCATTAAAATGTACCACAATGATTTCCACTGCAGATAATGACCAGTGGAAACATCTAGTTCTGGTAGCATTTACCTCGCAGTCGTAAAGCAAAAGACTCTTTCTAGACTTAATCATACAAAACAGAAATCCATCAAAGATCAAGTAGAGATATAACTTTCCTCTCTAGGACAGCCTCCATAAACCAGAAAGCAAAGCAACCATGTTCAATTTAAAGTCTGTGAATCCTGCTTTTCCTTAATTGAAGAACCTCTCGCTCTGCCATCACTAGGATTACTGCCATTTCCCTTCTACCTGCACATTAAGGCCACAGCTGAAGCTTACAAGCATGTTCATGGACGCTCTCTGGGGTGCTTAACAGTCATTCTGGGAAATGTAGGAAACTTCTTACGGCATTAGGAGTAGATGAGGACGCTTCAGGGGTAACAACAAGGTCAGATAGAGCCACTTCATTACAATACAATAAAAAACTCATTTGTTGTTACAATTTGATGTCGGAGATAATCCAAACGTCCAGGTATATAACTGAATGAAAACTATGAGCAAGGCACCGACAGGCTTCGATTATGCCGGGCAGTTACAGTCATACCATTTGTGTTTGACGTTTTTATGATGTGCAGGTACATTTCTTTGCCGTTACGGTCTTTCTTTAAGGTATGCTGCCAAATATTTGTTTTAAAAAAACGATTGAAAAAGTTCAAGTATCTGCTCTCCTTCAAAATAATACACTGAAGATATAGACAGTTATCAGGATGGGCTGCAGAGTAGCACCATATGTCTGAGGCAAAGCAGACAGGGAAACCTTCACACAAAAAAAGGGAAATGTTATTGAATGCTCATTCATCATGTTTTGCTGACTCTACTTCCAAGTCACATACGTCACGTCAAACTTAATAGTCTGTAGAACATCATTTTGACTGCATTGTTCCTTTTAAGATGAAAAATGGTGGGAGAAAGTCATGTTTCTTTATTCTTAAAAAGAAAAAAAAAGTCTGATTTCCATTGTGATGATTGTGCAAGAATGGAAACAGCTAGCTTGTCAAATCTTCCTCGAGAGGATGATAAAAGACAGTAGCCCGCTGATATGAAACCAATTTTTTTTTTCCACCGTCAGTTTATGGAGCTGAAAATGCTTTTGCACATACAGTCTACAAAAAGGTTCTGACATATGGTTGTTTATGTAACGCTGCTTAGTGAAATCTCATTAAAAGTTAGTGTCCAACTGTGCATATATTAGAAATATTTAAAGTTGTAATAAACATTACCACTCAATACATTATGTTCTGCTGTTCACCTCTTTATCATACGAGAAATTATGATTATAATTAAAACTACAACAACACCCATAATACAACTTCTTATGACAGAGTACTCTATACCAATGCACAACACAGCATGGGCTGAATGTATTAAAAAAATCTAATGTATTTCCAGTTAGTATATTGAGCTAGAACACTGGAGCTGTGGTGTGTAAGCACATTCCTCTTCATTTCTTTCTTACTAGAAAATGAGTTGAAAGCACATAGAATTTTTTTTTTTTTTACTTTGCCATGAAATTACAGATGTTTTCCATTAACACTACACAAAACATAATCATTAACTACCTCTTTGAATTCTCCCTATAGATTTATATTGTGTCTCCTCTTCCTCTAACTACTTGCAAATCCATAATGAAAAACAGATTGAGTCCAAAAAGTCACTACTAAATGATATCTTAAATGAGAAACCTGCCGCAGTGACTGATGAGTAATAGATAAATACTTCATAATAAGTGCCAGATAACGTTAAACTTCTTTCAGGATAGGGATAAATATAGAACATTGAAACTTTGTGCAATCATTTTTGGGCTGCGCTACAGCATTAACATATTATCAAATAAATGGTTTCAATTTATTGGCATAAGTATGCCGCTCTCTTATTCACAGGACGCACAGAAAAAAAGTTGTACGACCACAATTACTGCAAACATGTCAAAATGAGCCTGAGCGATAAATCATCTATGTAATTATCGATTGATTGAAGGAGCCATCTAACTGTGAAAAATACTTGGAAGCATAATGCATCAATTGTAATGGCATTTCTTAATCAGGATGCTCAGCAATCAGCAGAGACCAATTAGGGCCTGAGAGATAGAGACCCGCCATTAATAATCAGACTTGGCTGCTCTCACATTGCCTTCATTCTCAAAAGGCTGTTGGAGCCGTTTTAAAGTGTACTAATCATTTCAGGGAGAAGGTATTGTCTAAAGATTCGACATTTGTTATACGACCAGGAAAATAAAGCAAGGGTCTACTCCTAAAACTGCCATTTCTGAGCAGCTTTGTGTCAGCCAGACTGCCAAATGATCGCTGACTGGCTTAACTACAGTTTAAAGATTTCTCTCATAAAATCAAAAGGCTTCCTTTCCAAGCGCCAATGAATTCATGTCCAGAGAGGGGGAATGGATAGGCCTATCTTGCAAATGATGAAATATAGAAGTCTGCTCGGGAAAGCTATAAAATTACACCGAGGCCCACAGGCATTGAGCAACGACAAAAGATATCTTTACTATGCCACCTTCAGTCGCCGTCTTATTAACATTACGGTCACTTTTATCGCGGCCAAATGTCTGTGTCTTTGAATACCAGAAACCTCCAAACTGCAACGCATAAAATATACGAGCTGCACAGAGACTAAGAAGCATTGCCCTTCATGTCTGTCCAAGCAGGAGTTTACTGCTCTGATTTTTCACTTTTCCTTTCCATGGCTGCAGATATGAGCGCCAATCGCTTGACTTTCAAGTCCACTCCAATGAGCTGTAGGGATGTAAAGAGATGTTGAGTAAATGGGGTTTTTAATTTGAGCGGAGGCAGCAGTGTGAGCAATGTCCTATTCACCAACAGTCATATTTTGATATTTCCGTAAACCATCGACATCCAGTATTAGTGAATGAGACAACTTGAATTTTTTCAACATTCACTTTTCCATCGTTCACTGGAAGAATCGCAACAGCTGGACCCCCCCTGACAGACAGCACAAGCACATTTAGGAAACAGTCTGCAAACATAAACAGCCCGTTTTCATTATTTGTTGCCGCCACATGTCGTGCAGTAATTATTTAATAAAATTAATGGCCATGGTCATTGTGCTGCAGGTATTTATACAGGGAAGGTCTATTGCCACCATGAATTAATCAACATTGGAGTACATGCATCACAGCATTAGGTGGTTGGGAATGAAGCCAATATTTTAGAAGCTGTTCTAGTCCTTGGAAGAATAGATCCAGGCTCAGGCAAACAGGTTGTAAATAGGATGTGAATACAGATGCACATCACACCTCCTGCAAACACATAATTAACTCAAGAGCCACCTTTTAACTAGCACTGTTGGAGTATGCAAATCAGACATGGCTGTAAGTCCCCGTTATGTATACTTCCATTAAATGTGAACTATTTACACATTCATTACTTACTGGAGATAACCAATTTAGAGCTTTACAGTTGCAGAATGAGCAGAGCCCTTTAAAACAAAATACATTATTGAGGATAAAGAAGAATGTATATTACGAGATGCAGACAAACAAAAACCTTCCAATTATAGTTATTCTATATTATAATAAAAGGTGATAATGATTTCAGAAGAGTAATAGGAATGTCTGCTTGTTATCAAAATATTTAATATGCTTTCTTGTGCTGTGAATACCAAAACAAATGACAAAATTAAGGCGAAAGTCGTCTACAGTGGAATTACTGCAGCAAGTAAACTGTATACCGCTGTTATGTAGTAATACCACTCAAATTACAGTAGCAAAGCTCAAAACGTTTTATTGTAACTTCCCATGGTTCTGAGAAGAAAGGTGGGAGGGGGGGGGGGGGGGGGGTGAGTTCAAGTGACTTCAGTGACCGGTGAAATTTGTTTTCCTCTTGGAGTAATTGAAGTTTGGTTTACCTCAAGCAGGACAGCGCTGGTTTGAGTCCAACATTACACCTCAAAACATGTTCCCGCAGGCCTCTTTTTATAACTCAGCCTCTCCTTATGGTAGATTCAATTAATAAACTTCAAATAAATGATTACAAAATACATCCATGTCCTTCTGACGGCCAATGCACTCTCAAATAAGGTCTGGTGTATTCTGCATTTTTATAAGTCCAGACATGGAATAGATTTTATTTTAGATGATGTTTTTTCCAAAGTAGAGATAAGATAGTAAAACACACCTTATTAAAATGACTAAGGTTCATAAAAGAGACACCAGGGGAGCTGTGGCTGTCAGATAGCCACATAGCAGAAATACTCCTGTAGCCAGGCTTAATGGGAGCCTGCACAAACTACAAAACAGGACACAAGTTGTGGCAGTGGTGATGGGCTACAAGATAGAACCAATTTCAATTGTCCACCTCCTTCCAATCTCTCCCCAATCCATGGAGAAAACCTGCAGCCATCATATGGAGCTAACAGGCTTAACCTGCCCCCCCGTGGAGCCACTCACCACATAGCAGCCTCAGACTGCAGGGGCCTCGAGATGAAGCCTCACAGGCCCGAGTCCAAATCAAATCCTCGCCCCTGTCAGCCAACATGTCAAAGTGAATTCAAAACGTTTGTGTAGGTATTAAAAGAATGGTACTGGCTTAAATTTGTCTTCTCAGAAAGGCTAACCGGTCCCCCCCCCCCCCCAAGAAACCAAATATTTCCAAAGCTATGGGTAAATTTGGAATTGGGTCCTTATCTGGTAAGTATGGCCCTTGTCCCTGGCTCGGGGCCTAATGAGTCCCAGCTTTTTTTTCCCCCAGTGTAGCCATTTTTCCTGGAAAGCATAGCTGATGGACTACATAGAAATTATTAAAAAGGACACAATGGAATGGAAACAGAATGGAAGATTTTGTAATCCTCTTTTAATGGTCACACACACATGTACACAGCACACACTAACATTTAGACCCTGCATTTATCCCATCCTAGTATTAGGAGCAGTGGGCAGCAATTATATTATCAGCGCCAGGGAGCAGTGTGGGGGTCCGAACGGACCTGCCCCCCAAGCCAAGTCCCTATGGACTGAGCAACAAATGTGGCATGCATGTGCAGACTATAGTGCTGGACAACATGGACGGATCCACGAGAGTATTCACGCTGTTATCGCTGGCAAATAGATTTAAAAAGAAAATCATGATGAGAGATTGATCTTGTTTTTACATGCATCTTAATGTGCTCCAAGTCTTATCTTATATTAAAATCCATCTGATGAATGTACAAATACTCCAAATGCTCAATCAATATACATTTCAATCTAATTGAATTCAAATATATCATATTTTACCATCCACAAAACAAGCTATTAAAAATAATCTAGCAAGTCCGATCAAATGTTCAAGAAATGTCTCAGAATTAGAACCCTTATTTAAAAATGGCACAAACTAACATCTGAAAGGGAACTACCGACTCAAATTTCCATGGATGTTCACAGCTTAGTGCATTTGGGGCTTTTTAGAAATAGGATCCCAGCATCACTAACCCTTCAGTGACTGTGTTCAAGAGGGCAGCTGAAGAGACTGCTTTTCATAGTACACTGATCTCTAAAGAGCTCGGGAAGCACAGCGTTTGCCCGTAGCCTTTTGCCCCGTGTACATTAGCAAGTATATTATGCTTTGCACTAACCGCTGATGCTAAATATTCAGCAACATATTGAAGCAAAGATATCACCGCCACAAGAACGCAAAAAGGAAAGAATAAAAGGCTGGTGAGGGAGTAGAAGGAAGACTCTGCACCGTTAAGGATGAAGAATTCACCCTAAAAGAACAAACTGGAGAAATAAAATTAGAAATCAGTATAAATATAAACTTCAGACTTTACAGTCACAAATTATTTACAGGTGTTACTTCGAAAGCACATGGCAAAAAAAAATGGCCTCAATTTGCTTTGTCTTAGAAGCAAATTATATCCTAACGTCCTCCTTTCACTGAAAACTCCTTTGTTATCTTGATATTAAAGCTGCACGCAGTCAACCAACTTGAGATAGATCAAGCATTCTCTCAACTCTTTGCAATCAAGCTTGATACCTTTGATACACATAAACATGGCCGTGACATCCTTAAACTCACCGTGATCAATGAGAGATTGGATCTTTTTTAAATTAGTTCAAACTAAGCTTGCTTCGGTGCCACTTCAGAGCAATCAACTAGCGACGGACTGTAGTTAAGGCTCGGATGTGGCTGTTGTCTCCGACAGGTAAAGATCATCCACCTCAGCATGACTACTTGAAAAGGGGGGGGGGGGGGGGAGTGAATGATGCTACCGCCTTGATAAGCACACTGCTCTCTGATACCTGTGTGCATCACTTATGTGGCTGTAGAAATTTAGCTATGATATGCTCCATTTCTTAATGCAATGCATACAGGGGTAATTCAAAGGTTTCAGGTGGATCCAAAACAAGTATGAGTATATCTTGTGAACAGGTTAAAAATGTCATTAGGGGTGCACAGACCTAACCCAAGACCCCCGTTTGCACTGTGTCGAAGAATTAAGTTGTACTGGAAAACGTAATGTTGGCATTCTTGCCAAGGGATAGACAAGGAGATATCATTGTCATGTCTTCACGGTAATTATGAAGCTACAGCAAGCAGCCGGCTAGCTTAGTTTAACGACCGCTAGCCTGGCTCTGTCCAAAAACGTAACAAAATCCACCAACTAGGACCTCTAAAGCTCAACAAATAACACATTGTATTTAGTTTGTGTACGTTGTACAAAAACAGAAGTGTAGAAACAATATGTTGTGGCTTTAAAAAGGTTATGTACCAGAACAAGCTACGCTAACTGCCCGCTCGCGATAGCTTCATGTTTGCCGTACGGATACGAGAGGTATCAGTTTTTGTTTGTTCAAAATCACACTAGTAAAAAAAAAACTATGTAAAACGACAAGAATTTGATTACAACACTAGAGCTTTTCAACTGCAGACATAAAGTGGTAGAAATGACTACAGAATTTCTTTCCTCAAAAGCCACTGAGTTTTCCATCCAAAAACACAAAGAACAGCTTCCACACACACACACACACACACACACACACACACACACACACACACACACACACACACACACACACACACACACTAGGATCTCACACTCAATTAAAATAGAGTGTGAGATCCTAGCGTGTGGAAGCTGTTCTTTGTAACCATGCCTGGTCATCTCTCCTGCTCCCAACAAAGATTTTAGCCAGGTGAAAGGAAGACAACAAAGAAATGTCAAAGAAAAGAGCTTGTATTTTTCTGCTTATGCTAAATGTTGCATCTCCGCAAATTTATGAATGGACATTGATCTTTACATTTGTAATACACCTAAACTATACACAGAATAAATGCACACAGACTCAAAAGTAGCCTATGGAAGAGCATTAATTACTAAAATGTTATAGATTTGAAAATTGAGCGAGTGCATGTCTTTAAAACGTGATTATAAAAAAAAGACACTATTTTTTAATTTGGAGAAAAGAGTTCATTGTGTGGTACAGGCATAAAAAACACGCGCAATTGCTCTTTTTTATTTTGTGTCCAGATTGGCCCTTCAAATTACCCCTGCTTCACCAGAATCAGCATAACTGCCAGCTACATTCCCACATTAATGTTTTCCTTTGGAGAGCGGGTGCAGATAAACAGAAGCATTATTATATGCATTCTTGTAAGAGACTGTGGAAATGGCTCCATCTCATCCAAGCCGCTGCCTTGCACCAGCCGAGGCATCACTATGTGTATCTGACTGTTAAATGAAAACACTGAGATCCTGGCTTTCTGCGGTTATGTTTGTTGGGAGCTTGGCACAGCTTCTGTTCTCTGGACTCCTTTACACTACGGTCCATCACCACAGGCATGAGGAGCTGATCACAACTTCATCCAAGTACAACAATATACTGTACAGCATTTCATCTGAACCTACCTTCTTTGCCTGCATTTACAGCCCGGCAATAATATACACCAATCAAATTATGAACTCCTTACACTGTAAAAGAGCTTCTTGGAATAATCCTGTGAATAAAAAATATAATAAAACAGCCTTGAGCTGCAGTATTGTAATTTGCTGACCATAACAACAGGAGTCGTTTTTTGCTTGTCCTTTACTAATAGGATAAATGCCTCGGGGTAATTTCAAAAGTGAATTCCTCGGGCCAAAGCGATTCCCCGGGACAACCTAAATCTAAGTCCGATATTGAAGGATTATCCTTGATTGAGTATATTTTGCAAAGAAGCTTGTGACACACTGGAGAAATCACAATACTTCCACGGAGGTGAGGCTTGCCTGACGATGAGGCTGTGTAGTTTAACACATACGCCTCTGTATGTTACTGCTGCGTAATCATTCACCTGCACTGAGTGGTTATTCTTAATATGCAGAGACAATTCTCCTTCACACGGAGCAGATGAGGCGAGAAGACCCCTGCTAAATGGCCCCAGCTCTGAGGCAAATGCATTGTCTTACCTCAACGAGTGCAGGGCTCCCTGCCTGTTCAGGAAGGACGACGACTAAAGCCCTTAATCCCCACCTTGATTCACGACAGCCTGCTAGGTTTTCAAATGTCATCAGTGGGGAAGTGTGTCCTAATCATACCCCACGTGTTCGCCCCGTTAATGTAACAACAACACCAGGGTACATCAATTTAGGAATAAGAACACATACAGTCATGCCGGGTGGCTGTAAATCTATTTATATATAGTAACACGCTCATGCCGGGGCTCGTAAAACCAGGCATCAGTGCCAAGTGTGTTGTGGGAAATGAGATTTGATCATCACTACAAACTAGAGCTGCAAAGATAAGTTGGCAAATCGATTAAAATTAAAATAACCACCAACTATTTGATCATTTAATAATCGTTAATGTCATTTTTCATGCATAGATGTCAGAAAATACTGTTTTCAACTTGTCAAATATTGAGATTTCCTGTTTTTTTACATCATATTAAACTGACCGACTATCTTTGGGTTTTAGACTGATAAAAGAAAAAGACAATAAAAAGGCATTACCCTTGGACTTTAACAACTGGGATGGATATTTGCCACTATTTTCTGATATTTTATAGACCGAACGATTCAGCTAGAAAATGATTGGTAATCGATGACTAAAATAATCGTTAGTTGCAGCTCTAGTACCAACCTAATTTCTTTCCTTCTCACTTGCCAGGAAATAAACCAAACACTGCTTCTTGTCATGGAAAAAGTGGGAGCGTTTCTAAATGGATGGATTCATCAGTAACTTTCTGCATGGAAAAGACACAGCGTCCTTTACAACCAGCGCTCTACTTCACACAGCCATGGGTACAGCCCTTCACTGTAACAGCAGATGGGACTTGTGATGAGCAATGCTTTGTTGTCTGGAGGATGAATCTTGTGTGATGCTACAAGTTATAGGCATACATACATACATCTGTATAATATAACAATAGGATTTTTTAAACACTTAAGGCACCCTGCAGAGTGCAGCACTAGGATGCAGTAAGACGCTTTACGCACTTATGATATTATTAGAATTGTTTATTTTGGTATACAAGTAAATAAGTATAGCCACATAAATGACATACTGCTTATTATACTTAAAGTATTACCCATTATTTAATTACTTTTGATATACATTTAGACTATTTTATACTATATCACACTGATTTAAGTCACGTTAGGAGGCTTTTCTGATGCTTTTTATAAAATGTAGTTGTGGCAGTCACCATCCGTTTGTCCTTGGTTGCCGACCTTTATACTGACCACTACTTCACTATTTAACTAACCCTTACAGTGTCTGTCCCAAGCTCTGAGACGTGAAGTTAGTCTTTTCTTTCTTGCAGGAGCGCTTGCGCACAACGTGAGCGCCGCACACACCATTTGGTAGGCTATGGTCCACAGCTAAGGGGTGGCAGTGAAACTGATGATGCTCCTCTCATTCATTCAAGATAGGACAAGTGCCCGTGTGCAGTCCAAAACTCCTGTCTACAAAGCACGTCAAAATGTAGCGTACATAAAGTCAGCGTGGCGGCTGCTTCCACCTACGCTGACAGAAGCGCTTACCTCCCCGTTCGCTTGCAGCTCCTGTCCCCCGGCGTTTGTCCTTGTTTCGCTACGACGCTGCTTATGTATGAATGCTGTCTTTATCCCGCAAAGACTGCTGTTGCATTTTACAGCAGAAGGAACAACACTGTGCGCCGGTAGCGGCTGTGGGCTGCTCGGTAAGTAACCTGTCTTTGCTGCTCTCTTCACGTCACCAAGTGTGCTAGACAGGACTTGGCAGACGCGTCTCTCAGTGCTCCCTGCGCGGCGGCGGATCTGAGATGTAAGCGACTGCTTGGACGGGGCTGGCTCACCGTGTGGCCACTTTTCTCCCGATGCTGCTCCTCCCCTTTCACTTTGTGTTGTTCACACAAGCCCTACAGCGCCTCCCACCCGCCACTGTGTGCTATTGCATGCACTCAGTTAACGCTACAGCAGCAGTACGGACAATAAAGTCATTCTCATACAGTAAGAGGGTCCTGGGGTCATCTCAGGCCACTGAGGGGACGTTCACGCAGGTCTTAATTACGTGATATTTTTTTTGTAAATTAAGAGTAATTTTTAATATCCACTTACAGTAAAACTCATTCCCAATGGCTATAAATAAGTGCATTAAAAAAAACGGGGGGGGGGGGGGGGAACACAAAGCTTTTCACAGGTCAAAATCGAGGGCCACTCTAACACCAGCTCTTCATTCTTGGTCCTGTAGTACCCAGAGCACTGCTGCTTATCCTACCAGGTAGTTAAATGCCAGTAATTACATTCACTATGCATTCTGGTTGTTAATCAGCCCCTGATTAAAGAGCTAGAATGGAAATCAACAGGGCTCTCTCCGGCTGGTTCCAAATCGCTTAAATTAAATGTCCCTTGTTGGGCTTTCCTAACCATTTTTCGTGAACACAATGACAAAATGCTATGCGGTCAAGTAAAAGCGGGACTATATGAAGATAATTCACCATGGTGTTAAGAGAATAGAGCTTTTTCACAGTAGGCATTTTGACATGCCGCAGTAGAAAAAAGCCCAGGTGTAAATAATAAAACTAATGATGGCTGAATTCTATTTAGCAGCTTTGGTTTCAGCACCTTTTCCTTTTTAACATTTAGATAACTTGACAAGCTCTTATCTTGGCTTGGATAGGCTACTACTTGCAGGGCAATTAACTCAGGAACAAAGGAACCGTGTAATCCACATTTTCCGACCACATAGGACTTTTAAATACTGCCCAAATCTTCACAACCCCTTCTAATGACTTCCAGGTGTTGCTTAAATAGGGCTATTTGTGCTTACCTGATGGATTAGAGTTTATTGGTTTACTGTTGAAATGCCCCCTTACTGCCCCTACTGTATAAACCCATGGTACACCCACACAGGTGTTTTCACTTATTGTGCTTGATTAGTCCTCCTCCAGAGACTGTGTGGGTGTGTACAGACAGTTTGATTGACATCTCTATCGAGCACTGGCAAAGCATATCTCCATATACAGTAATACTAAGTGGTGAAGAAGTATTCAGATGTTTTAGCAAAGTAGCAATACCATAGTATAAGAATATCCTACATAAAAATACTTGTTTTATTATTATTATTATTATTATTATTATTATTATTATTATTATTATTATTATTATTATTAATAATTGGTTACCACTATTGCACTAAAATTTATTTATTTTTTCTTTGGTCAAGCTAAAGCAAATTTACTAATTATACTATTTGGTAGTTTAATAAATAATATATCATATTTTATCGTATTAATGCCCCTGCATATTCAACCCACATAAATTAGACATCTTCTCAAGACTGTACAACTGCTTACATTGCATAGTGACATTGCATTATTCCCAGTATAGCTTCACCCAACGTACACCTGATTTAAAGCCTAGTGAGCCGCCAGAGTTATTGGAATCAGCTGTGTGGATGTACAGTACTTGAAATAGTAAAGTACCCAGAGCCGAGTATAAATACAATATTCCTCAGCATACAAGTGAAGTGCACTACAAAATGCTTGGTTAAAACACTTGAGTGCTCCCCACTCACGAGAAATCCACTGTTTCATCAAAATGTCCCACTTGGTAGAGTTGATAGTGGGCTTTATCCGGGGTCAAATTCTATTTTTCCATCTGTGCCTTTCAGCCATGGCAGCATGTGAGATCGCGTGCAACGGTGTGTACTGATTTGTCCTAGAGTCCAGTGGACCTAATCTGAGACAGAAGGTACTAGTTTGATTTAAAACTTTAATATTGTATACAAATAAAGCTTATTCATTTTAAATAATTTGTATCTGTATCTACAGTGACAGCAAAGAGGTAACCTAAAAGTGTTGTGCAATAATGTTGGGACAAATTGACACATTGATTTTAAATGGAAAGAAGTAAAGGGAATTAAATTTTAGAAGAAAAAACAAGGAATATACAGATTTAAAAGAAGTTGTGAAAAGCTGACAGTGATATTCATTTAACATTGTGTACAACAGGAACCTCTTTGGAAAACAAATGTCCAAGGTCTGTCTGAATAAAAAATACATATTTCTTATAGTCCTCTGTTTGCTTTGGGCATGTTGAAACTTGTTTTGTTTTCTATCACAGGTTATTTTGTAATTACTCACCTAGAGCGCTGGTGATTCTGCAGGGCAGTGTGTTACTCATGCCCTTTAGTGTACCCTATATGTGACAAAATCTGGAGCCTGTAAACAACAGTAATTGGGCTCAGGGGGTGGTGGGCAAAAACAAACTGCATTTCATCTTTGTGTTCATGGATTTATTTACTGTATAATCCAGAGGAACAGAATGAAAATAGAAAAAAAATAAAATGCCTAGTCCAAGTTAAAAAAAAGAAAAAGTTGAATAGGAGTTGCTGTGGGGGTGTGTGCCATACTGGGAAACTTGGGAACCTCTTCTGCTCTTGACTGATGCCTTCATTCACTTTAACAGACTATCAATCCCCTTCTATCTATCTATTATTTACTTGGGACTATATATCAGCCTTGTTGTACTTTGCACTTTGACGTCAATGCTACTTCTTTTACCAGCCTTGCCAGTGCTGTTCTTTTATGGTCACGGTACATCATTGTCAAACAGTGTGTCTTGTCTGCAACATTTCTGTGATCCTAGTAAGAAGTTTTTTGTGCAACCTTTGCGTTTTTAACTGTTGTAAAAAGTGATGTCTGAATGAATGCCCGACAGGGAGTGCAACGGATCTCAAGTTGGTAAGTCTACAGCCAAGAGTTTCATGGAATACATCAAAAATACTGCATAACTTCTATTATACACACTCCCTGCCTGAGCCTGGTTTTAAAGAGATTTGAGTAGAAACAAAAGGAACTGGAACAACTGAGTCCCATGCAAATGTGATGATGTTTCTCCATAAATGTATGTACTGTAAAATGTAATGAAGGGATTAGAATTCAAATATATATATATATATATATTTTTTTTTTTTTTAACTATAGCTAAAGGATTACATGTTAATCCATAGAGCGACCTAATTCTGCCAGATTTATTTTAAAACAGTAATAATAACTTAAAATGCACTGGAATTTGAGATTTGGAAAATATAGTTTTGAAGTTTTGAATTGATTACTGCAACATTTGTAGGTATACTGTATTATACTGAGATTCGTTGTAGTCAATTATATTTTCAAACATTGGAGGATAAAAAGCAGTTTTATCTCGTTGCAATGCAAATAATATATACTTTCCATCCATGTGAGTATTTCACTCTTCAAACCTTACAAGCTTTTGCAGATATAGTGTAGTTCGCTCCTGTCTTTGGCAACTATGAGTATAATATTGACCCCACTCTAGTGTGGGAGACTCATATTGTTTTAAGTAGAATTACAGAAAAGGGGAGAGTCAACACATTCGTCCTATTAGAAGGATAGGAAGCAGACAGTGAGTCTGTGTTTATCCATTATGAAATCCATATCTGTCTGGAAATGAAACGGCATAAGTTAGGTTCAGTCTCCAAACCACTTCTTCTTTGCAAATCATAGTCTGACCACCAAAGAATCTTTTCTTTTTTAAATGATGAATTGGCTGCTATGAATCACTGATCAGACTCATAAAATCAATGCATTTTAGCATCATCTTCAAAAAGGGTTCAAAGCAACAACAACAACAGCAAAAAACACGTCAAGTCAAGCAACATTTATATTCAGGATGACTCTGTTCCTGTAAAGAGAATAGAGCAGCAATGCCAATGTTTTTTAGAAATGCAAATGTTGTTAACGGGGGGCCTTTGGGTGGATTTACTTGGCCTGTGTTAAATCATAAAGACATTTATGCTGCTCCCCCTCTGAAACTATCAAAGTATTTCTTGCCTTGTCTTTGTTTGAGACAGATTTTTTGATGTGAAATATTTTCCCTGTTTTACAGGATGTTCATAATCCTGTCAGTGAACTCTGGTGGTTAGTACGTGGTTGAATGGCTGCCATTCTTGCAGAGATGTTCAAGTGTCTTTTTTTATGGATGGAATGTGAATTAAATTGCGAGTCCTTTGACAATAAACCCTGCAAATTAGTCACAGTGTCCCTTAATGCCAGTCGGTTTTAACAGTTTGAGTTGTAACTTGAGAGCAACAAGAAATTGTATTATCCCATTCCTCCTCCACAAGCGGATGCCTGGAAACCAAAACAATTAACAGTTCTATTTCAGTTAGAGATGACCACAAACTCACACTCTTACTGCCGCAGGTGGTGAAAGGCTCTCTTCCAATTAACAAGTCTAATTACATTAAAACTTGAGTTGTCCGCCGTTCATTGTGTCTGATTGTCGGTGTGTGCGCGTGTGTGAGTGTACAAATGCAGTGTGAATTGAGAAATTCAGCAGAATGATGAGTGGGGTCAAGGGACAAGGCTTAATTTCTTACTTGGCTTAATAATTGGCATGAAAAGTTTTAAATATAGAAAATTAACACTTAACTAGGCTACATTGTGCATTTGATATTTAAAAGGCAATAACTGCTATATTGTGTGCAGCTCGGTTCTCAGATAGCAATGCAGATTTATCTAGTGGACCATTACAGTCATACACAATTAACTGTTCAAATGGAAAAACGACTGACATTAATATTTCAATTTAAAGCAGCTATAATGAGTATTTTCAAACTAACAATAACTCAAATGACGATGTGTAATGTGATTGTGATGCTCGTAGTGATAAACCCACAGAGGATTATCACCAGACTTCTCTTACCTTAGCTTTAAGGTGTGTTTTAGCTTATCGTTTTGTCTTTCCTTTAATGCCTTATCTTAAATCCTTTAGTGTCTTAAACTTGAATTGTCTCTAACGACCAGCAGGGGGCGACTCCACTGGTTGCAAAAAAAGAAGTTTGATTGTATAGAAGTCTATGAGAAAATGATGCTACTTCTCGCTGGATTTATTACCTCAGTAAACATTTTCTTAATGAGTTTATGGACTCAATTGCTAGTTTTAAGTCTTCTTCAATACAGCAGGATGTTCATTTAGTAAATGATGGTCCAATTTAGAGTAAGGATTAAGCAGGGTACGCTTTAGTGCGTGGCTACCTTCTGATTGACAAGTTGCTACCACAGTGTTACATTCATCCGGTGGACAGAAACAAGACAAATGTTACTAAGTATCTGCTGCATGAGTAAATATGCTGCTAAGAGGATATTATGTCAGTGGCCAAACAACTAAAATAAAAGTCAGTTCTTGCAGGTTCAAGAAAATGTGTGATGAATTGGATGACAGCAACTTTATATTTTAGTCGATGAAATTTCTTCAGATGTTCTCAAAAAAGGTTTCGGTCCATGCATAGATTATCACACCGCCAGTTTGGCTGTTTAACTTAACATGGGTGTAGACTGATCAAGGCTTGTATTTTTAAAGTGTACACCAACATGTATTCATTCATTCAAAAATAGCCCTCAGCCATTTGCAGCATTCAGGGTGTCTCCTGACTGCCCTATTGAAAAACTTAAACTCAGCCTGAACAAAAACTAGACACTGCACGCTTCAGAGGTTTTATCTAAAATGAAAAGTCTGTGTTGTTTTCTCCTTCCTCCCGCTTCTCTTGTACCTCTGTATAGCACAAAACAACCTGTTTCACCCAATTATCTCTCCCACAGGGCACAGTCAGGCAATTTGGCTCAGTCAAGACTCTGATTCATTGAGCCAGATGATTTAAAGCTTTTGGGGGGCCACAAGTCAGCCCACTAGGACTGAAACTGCTCCGTGATTCTCAGTTGATATTTAGCAGCGCAAGTTGCTCCACTAAAGGTTGCGGGGACAAAAATAGCACGTTATTTCTAGTCTACCTCATTTGTCACCCTGCGAAAACCATATTTGTGTGTGATGACAAAGAATCGTAAAGCTTAAAGTAATATTTACCCTGTAGTGACAGCTGAACTCTAACATACATTATATTCTATATCTTAAAGAACGAACATTTGTCACAAAAGCCAGTATGGCGTGAGATACATCTTAGTAACTAATAATACGAGCGAGTGAGACAAACACAATGTCCTTGACAAAGATAAAGGTAATTATCACAAACATTAGTCCCTGCAAAACAGATTCATACAGGCCTGGAGAGCCAGAGGACAGCATGGAGGATTCATGATCAGGCGCATAAAGAGGCCGATGCTTCATCTGATGCCTGCAGTCAGCAGCTGTCCTTATAAGAGCAATGCTTACACCAGCCACAGATGTCAGGAGTCAGGACCACTGAAACACTTCACTGATGCTTTATTGCCACATTAAGCTATTTGTGGGGGGAAAAGTATGAACGAGCCAAAGAAATACCTTTTGCAAGAAAATACTCTGTGATCAGTCCTCCCGCCGCCTGTTTAAAGCCATAATGGTTGATCAATACGTCAAGTCAATCTGGATTGCTGCAATTAGAAAACAATGCCTCTAAAAGCTATTTTAAGTCATTCGCTTCCAGTGGGAGAGGCAACAGAGAGGATAATTGGGTATTGACAAAGAGTGTGAAAAGCAAAGACAGCATGCAAGACCACTCTCCAATTTACTCTGTCATCTAGAGGCTCTGATTATGCTGTTTAGTGACCAGATAATTGGGGCAACGCTTGATAAAAACAAACATTTTAGGGTGAAGCGTTAAATTCAAGCAAACTTGCATAAAGTGATTCGGAACACTTAATTGGGACGATGCTTCCCTGTTTTCTGCAACTACCGACGAGTCCTGACACACTTATGGCTCCCCGGAGTTTAATGTAATGTTATTCTCTGGGCCGTGCAATTTTTGAAAACAAAGGGGATTTTCATGCTTCCTTGGGTGTGAACTGATACTAAACGACTTGTTAAGAGTTAATGACCAAATTAACATCATCATGATTTCTGCTTCACACGCATTAAAATGACAGTGAACCGTCCATTTCTACTAGTATTAAATGTGTTTTGTAGCCAAGGGAGTTAAAGCCCTAATGTCTTAATCAGCGTCTTACTGAGTAATGGAGTACTACCACTACCTGAACATGTAATATTCTGACGGGACAGATTTTTGAATTGGTGTTTTTATCTGGGATTTTCTCACTGGTTTGAAGTGAGCAGGGTTTGGCTGGAAAATAGTGATGTCACATATCTCAGTGACCATCAGGATTTAGCAACAATTGAGTCTCATCACAGCTGTTGGGTTATTTGCTTATGTTGCCAGGCTACTGTTGGTCAAATGTGCTAAAAACCAAACCCCACACAGGTTTTGACGGTTAAACTTTTTAGTAAATAATAATACAAGTATAAAGAAAGTTAAATTATTGTTTATGCAGTCATTGATATTTAACATTATCAAGAGAATTTTAAGATTTGACACCAAACTGTAATTTAACCTTTTAGCAGTCAGTGGGGATCTTCATTGCCTGCACATGATCTCACTTAAGCATCAAGAAACACCTCTTCCAGGATTTACAATAAATATTTCTTTAAATGAATATTTGACCTTTGAATCCCAAACTCATAACAACAACACATATATTTAATGCATGTTTATCAGTTTGTGTCTTTTGAGAGTAAACCTCTTTCAGTAGAAAGTAGAGAATCTAAATGTTGCCCTTCAGTGAATCTGTCCTGTTTACAGCTTCTGCTCAAGAGCTCTGTTGTGGAGCACCATCTAGTGTTGAAAGAAAGTATTTTTAATCTCGTTGTCCAAAAACTCAAGAAGAGCATGAACATTTCACTGTACTAAAGAGAGCTGGTTGGTACCTTCACAATGTTTTTCTATAAGATGTAATGTAAGCTGAATTTGGAATATGTTTTTGTTTTTTTATTATACAAATGAGATGTGCACTGTTGTTAAAGAAATTTAACTTCCTGCATAAATAATTACTGGCAAGAAGATATACTTACAAACGAAAGTAAATGATTATATAGAAACATTTTGATACATAGATACAGCTATTATGTTTCTTGTTGGTCATTTGCAGTATGCTGCTCCACATATGACTCACATATCCACCTGACTGAGTCCCAGGGTTCTCTGCATCTCAGTGGCTCAGTGGGTTTTGCAGAAGCAGACGCCTCATGGCTAGGTGGAAGACAACAGAGGCCATCTGTTGTCTGTATGTTTTCTTTGGTGCCCTGCCACAAAACTCTGTTGCCAGAACACCCAAAGGTACCCATGTGCACGGCGCTTCGCCAGGGGACCGGCTCGCTGAAGCACCTTTATAGCCTACTGGCTCCGTCAGGGGACGCCTGTGTTCTGCCAAAGCCCAGACACAATAGCAGCGGTGTTTGAAAAGGGGCTTGTTGTAGCAGCATCATTGCACAACCATGCCATTAACCTTAATTGGAGCAGCTTGGTGGAACACGGAAAACTTTCAACGCTCTGAGACAGAAATGTTGGTCCCTTGAGTTACATAAAATCGAAAAGTGATCTCTGGCTGACTTAATTGAATTGCAGAATACTTACATCGCTGCTGAGGAGTAAGTCAGGAGTTTATAGTAAGACATCCTTCTCAGGTTCTGTTCTTTGACAGATTACTAAAGCCATTACATAATCAGGGACACAAGAGGGTGAACACATTATTCCTCCTCTCTCTGTTTGTGGGTAAACATAATGGCACTGCTGAATGAATTCCCATATGGTGGTGAATGGGCGTAGCCCAGAAAACACTCACTTAAGGAGAGACATTTGGGGAAATGGGGCATAGCTTCCTTTAAGAAGTGTGTTTATTCATCCTTTAAAGATGCTAATTTAGCCTCAAGGCTGAATAAACATCTTGATGTGAGCATCATGCACAGTATCACATGTCAACATTAATCTTTGACTGTTCAAGAGCAAACACTGGAGTCCTTACATCATCCTTTGGTGCAAAACAGGTGACTGTATAATGAAATATTTAACACACATCTATGTGCATGCATCCTTAAATGTCGGGAAATAATTACAGGGACTATCCTACATTTGTGCTCCATTTCCATTTGTCGGCTTTGAAACTATTCTGTCTATCTATCTCCCACAGTAGGGAGATAGTATTATTAATATCTCCCATTCATCAGAGAAAATAGCCCACAGTACTTCCTCCCTAAATCTGTTATCTCATACTCATATTAATCTCCATAGAGATTGTATTGCATTGCAAAAGAAGATTAGTGTGACAGCAGGATTTACCAGGGCAGCGGGTCACTGCATATGTTTTGGAACCAGCAGAGCTACCATTACTTATTTGGATTTTTAAAGTAAGAAAAAAAAAAACTTCCACTTAGTGTTAATGGAGCACTTCCAGACTGTATGTCGGTTTGTCTTTTTTGAAGGAGAGCTGAGGACATTAGATAAACACATTAACATGCCAGACAGGAAAAATGAGCTCACGGTTCGAATGGTTTCCCCCCTTTAACTGAATAGCTAAAGCACTGTCCTTGTGCTGCAATAAGCCGCAAACACACATCAATTACTTTGCTCAAACAGAGCCAGAGTGCGAGGTGTTTCTACTGTGTTTTCTAAGTCTTGAAAAAAGTTAGTGAATGTCAACAGCTTTCACCGTTAGCTTGACAGATTGTGGAAATGCACAGCACTGCATGTGTAAACATAAGATGAATCATTTCTGTCAACAAAGCGATAAAAGCAAGCTGTGTGGGGGAAATGTGGCTGTCTGCAATTCTGGTCTTGGCTAAGTTGCACCAGCCTTGAAACCTCATCTTTACAACCATCTTTTGCAACAACAATGTTCTGAATTTATATACCCGGTCAGTCAAAAATGGAAATAGAAATAGTAAAACGGTTTGCTTCAGGAGAGTCGTTTACACCGTGAAGCTGCAAAGCCTCAGTGTGTACTCATCAGAAGCTCATAATTATAAAAAGTTTTCAGCATTCATACGTGTAGCTTCATATTAATCGAGTCTGCAGTCGTAGATGTTACTAAGTTGTTGTTAATAAATTAATTCTGGTCCAGATTGCCCAGTAACGAATTTCCAGAAGGTCAGAGGTCAAATGGAATGAATTAAAAAGACAAACAGTTAAAGCAAGTGTGATGCAGGGGGAGAATAAACATCAACCACAACCTGGCAACCCCAAAGTTTGTGTTAATGGCATGTAACTGATCTAGAGAGCATCTGTAATTATTTATTGACATTTAATAAGTTGTTCGTTGGTACACACATTTCTTTGAATCAGTAGAAAATATTCCAATAATAAATATAACAGTTAATGATTGGATGTATAATGAATAATAATAATAATAATAATAATAATAATAATAATAATAATAATAATAATAATAATAATAATATAAGAATTACAGCCCAAAGTGCTTCACAGCAAAAACATAACAATTAGTACAAGATTAGACAGAATAAGAGCATTTACAGTACAATAATCACAGTGTTGATGTAAATGAGTCTGAAGTGCCATTATAAAAATAGCAGAATTAAAATAGTATGAAATAGCAGATAACATAGCAGATACAATACCAGAATTAAATAATATAAAATAGCAGAATTAAAATAGTATAAAATAGCAGAAATTAAATGGTCTAAAATAGCAGATAAAATAGCAGAATTAAAATAGTATAAAATAACATTGGCACACCATTCTTGTAAATGTTTTAAACTATCAGGGCCATATTTTGAAAGTATGAGATCAACAATGGGCCCCTGTGGCCCTTCAACTGGTTTACTCCCTATGCTACCCATTATTTACGTTTACAGTGTCAACTTCTTTATTGACCTTTCAACGGTTAAAACACAGACGTCTCCGTGAGTCCAGATTATTTTGGCAAAAACTTGGTTAAATCCCGCTTCATAAACAAATCCCTGTGTGTTAAGTTTTATGAAAAATCGGTTAAAGCCAGTTTTTCTCCAATATATTCTTTAATCTTTAATTTTTCCACTAATTGTGTAAAGAACATGTAAACACATTTATCAGAGAAACTTTTTCCCTGTGGTAACACAGTCTATTTGATCTCAGGTTTTTCAAAAATACACACTCTGAAAATGTATCCTAGTTACCTTTACACATTCAATGTTAAACCAGTAATAATTCACCATTAAAAGGCTAAAGTAAGGAGATATAAAATATCACCATTAAAAGGCTAAAGTAAGGAGATATAAAATATCACCATTAAAAGGCTAAAGTAAGGAGATATAAAATATCACTATTAAAAGGCTAAAGTAAAAAGATATAAAATATCACCATTAAAAGACTAAAGTAAAGAGATATAAAATATCACTATTAAAAGGCTAAAGTAAAGAGATGTGTCTTCAGTTTACTTTTGAAGATATTGGGCGAGCTTGCCTCCCTAATGTCTGCAGGTAAAGTGTTCCATAGCTTTGGTGTATAACTGCAAAAGGCTGCATCCCCAATTTTCTTTTGGATGTTTCTGGGAACATTTAATAAACCAGAAGTGGATGATCGTAATGTTCTTGGGGGCACATAGTTTATGAGAGAGTTGGCAGTGTAACTTGGTGCGGTTCCGTTTAGGGCTTTGTATACAAGAAGGAGGACCTTAAAGTCAATTCTAAAAGTTACTGGAAGCCAATGTAGAGCGGCTAACACTGGACTGATGTGGTCTCTCCTCTTAAAGACATTCATTTTTGTACAGATAATATTCTGCACTTTTATTTAATATAGTTTTATTCCCTTTAATTTAATACCTTACATCACAGTGTTGCTTCCACCACACATGCCACTAGAGGTCAGGCTAGCATCCACTAGCTCAGGCTTATGAAGGCAGCTAGCTGTCCACTGAGCTCTCACCACTTTCTTGCCTTCTGTATTTGCAGGATAGCAAGTTGTTATTTTCAGAGTGTGCTCTGATAATAACATGTCGACAAAAATCAGAGTACACAGTGCTAGAGTGATCCATCTATTTTCACATTTGATTACAAAGAAACTGGGAGCCTTACTTTGATGTAGCTGCCTGGAATATGTTTGGTTTAGAAAGCTCACAGTACCTCTCAGTAATGTCTCATCTTTTGTCAGCTCAGAGGAATCAAGTGGAAGAGGAGGCAGGGCTTTTATTTCCATACAAATGTTTCCTCTAAACCAAGAAACACTTCCAAAAAGTGCACTAGCAGGTGTTGTTGAGCAGCGACACATGACTTTAAATTGTCATTGTGTGCCAAAGGATCTTGATTTATCCTCTTTTTAAACATGGGGATAGACAATTTGGGCTACGGCAGCTGCTGCCTGCCTTGTCTGATAGATATAACCTTAATCAGGATTATTCTGCATGAACATGACAGGTGGAAGCTCTGGGCACGAACACAGACGTGCACAGATGTTGGTCTACATACACACGTGTCCTAGCACTGTATGAACAAATGGAATCTGAAGTGATTGTCTTCCTCAAAGACAGGATGAGGTGAACAGAGACTATCAGCGAGCCTTACAGAGCTGCTATGTTGTCTTACTGAACAGAAAAATAAAAGATTGTAGTTAAGGGTCTCCCACAAGAGTGTCATCAGGAAAATTATTGGACTAAAGAGCTTTTTCCGAGTGCCTTGTGTGCAATCACTTAGATGGAGTGGGGCTGACAGAGTGGTTCAGATTGGAGCAAAAGCCCCTTTCTCCTCGTTCATTCGGAATCCATTCAAGTTCTGTTGGTGATTGCAATCTTGTGAAGAACTGGGAAGTGCTTTCGTGTTAGGGCACGCTGGGTGGGAGTTTACTGGAAATAGAAAAATAATTGGTTTTTAATTTATGGATGTATGAAAAATCTCCACATCCCCAAAGCTGGAATCACTTAGATGGGGCTCAGGGATGAACAGCCACCTCTCTTTCTAGTTCCATATCAAAGAAAACGAGTCCTTTGATAAACCAGCAGATGTATTTTACAGATTATCCCATTGAGATGTTAGAGACCATGTTTGACCTTAGATTTGCATTTCATAATTCAATTAATATTTGTTATTTTGTAATAAAAAAAAAAAAGGTTTTATTACGGACCATATGAACACTTACACCTTTGTTGAGGCAACAGTATGACCAGGTGTAATGCTACACGTTGTGACGTCAGGTAGATTTAAATTCTGTGCTGAAACTCATGTGTATGGAAAATAACAACAAAGTCAAATAGCAGTTCACAATTTATTTACTGAATAATTTTGGACAAAACACCAGAATCTGTTACGATACAATCAGAACATCTGAGGCAGATATCCCACCATGCACCACCCCCCTCCGTGAAACAAAAGGACTAAACATTAGCACCAAATCAGCACCAACTTAAATAAAAAAGGTAGCTCAGTCTACAAAAACAAAGAAAAGCAAAAGCTTTTTTTTTTATTGAAAAGCAACTCAGAAAAATAACAAATTGAGAATTTTCATGTTTTTAACTTTTCTTAAAAAACAAGCACCCTCCTCCCCCCCACCCCTCCCCCCTGCTAGGCAGGCTATAGCATTCATGGGGCACATGCCAAAGACTAGATAAAAACACAAATTCAAGTAACATTGAGATACGACAAAACATGTCCACTGGTACCCATCCCGAGCATGACTGTTTCACAGAACCTTACGCAGGCAGTAGAAAACTAACATGGGGTCCTGGAGTGAACACGTCATAGCAACACTATCACTGAATATCTCGTATCAAGTTATTAAAAAGAAATTAGGGAGATCGGGTGGCATGGGGCTTGTCGGGGGCACCGGAATACTGGCACAGAAAATATTGTGTATTCCAAAACTTCAGACAGACATTTCCCTTTCTGTCTGTCCTGTGTCAAGATATTGCCTACATCATACATGAAAAAGGAATCTCTGAATAAAGAAAAATCCTGCAATGTACTTTTAAATATATATTTATATTTATTTATATATAATATATATAGCTGTTACAATTTAAATAAATGTTACGTTCTCGTTCCTACAACTGAAGAATTAATTTAAATAAGAGGAAGCTAATTTTAAGTGGTGAAATCGTCCATTCAAGTGCACAACGCCATGTTTGGAGGTTTACCGAGACAAAACTGTTTAAGATTGAGGTTTAGGGAGTGACATTAAAGCAGCAGTAACAACACAGTGGAATAGCTTAACAACAAATAAATGTAATGGAAAATAAAAGTGTGGTGGTGAATGAAGTGTGGTAAAGGCATAAGAGACCGAGGAGGCAGAAACATACAAAGGACTGAAAACAAGGCCTTCAAGGAGTTTAGTGATAATATTAAAATTATCAATGTCAAACTGAGACAAATGAGATGACCAAACAAAACAACCATGAAACAAAGACGACGTCAACCATGTTGATGAGAAAAAGCCTAAACAGCTCCATTTATTAATCAAAAAGGTCCCAGGTCAGTAAGTTGCATTTGTTTAACAATAACTTGGGGTTGTGATGCCTGACCCTGGGTCCGTGGTAACTATGACAAAAAGCTAAACTAAATCTGTAAGAAAAGATGTGTTGCACTTTGTCAGTTCATTTTGAAGTGTTCTTATGTCCCTTCATGCTTTTCATAGTGTCAAAAATGGTGAATTTGTCTACTTTTATGAGCACCACATTAAACGAAACACATCAAAAAAAAAAGAAAAGAAAAAAGAAAATTTGCTACATTGTTTGCAACTTGCATGTCTGGCGGCAACCTCCCCCGAGCGGGAGGAGCGTCGCCAGGTGACGTATAGATGCCATTTGTCATGCCAGGCTCAAGGTTTTCCATGAAATGGTGGAAAAGGGAAACAGGATGGAAACACCTTTATTATGAGTGACAAATGTTCACCTGTTACTCTCTAAACTACTGTGTTTTTGGCTCTGCTGTGAGCGTGGCGAGCCGACCGTGGGGGGAGTCGTCCGTTTGTGCTTGGTGTTTTGCTCAGCTGAAGAACTGCTCCAACTCCTGTTCCATGTTCACCTCGGGCACCATCTGCTCCTGCTCTCGTTCTCCTCTGCCGTGCACCGCGGTGACCCCTAGTGCTCCGGAGGAGGCGAACCAGGGGTGCTCCAGAATCTCCCGAGAGGTGAGGCGCTCCGAGGGTTCCCGGCGGAGGATGGAGCGGATCAGGCACTTGGCCTTGGGTGTGAGCGTCTCAGGGATGTTGAAGTGGCCCCTGCGGATTTTGCTGAACAGAGAGCCGGGCTCAACATCGTGGAAAGGGTAGCGCCCCACGAGGATGGTATAAAGCATGACGCCCAGACTCCAGACGTCAGCTGCCTTCCCCGAATAGCTGCCGTTGGCATTGAGGATCTCAGGACTGACATAGGCTGGGCAGCCATGTTTGTCTGACAGGGTGTCATCATGACCGTCCAGGATGTAAGTGTCCTCAAGGCTCTCCAGCTTCACAAGGTTTCTGAAGACACACAAGGGAAACAAAAACACACAAAGCATGATGATACCACTTTACAACACAATGAACACAGAACACAGAGGCTAATGCGAATGTTATTCGGTAATAATTACTACCATAGTTCCAATCTTTGGATGCCAACCAACACAAAATGTAATAAAAGACTTACTCAACTGGGGGTAATTTGCTCTGATGGGCATTTTAAAGAGTTTTAGATCCATCGCTTTTGGATATCAGAGGAAGTAGAGCATATAATGCTTAAGGCTTAAGTTTGACATTTCCTTTCATTTAGATAAAAGCCCAGCCAAAAGGCATTGATGTACAAATAGGCTTTCCAAAAGACCTCCACAATTCAAAAGGAACACAATTACGAGTGACTGGTAGTCTTAAGTTGCATGCATTTAGCAGTTTGGCTCAGAGGATCTGACAATGTGGAATTTATTTTCTCCTGCTCTTCCCCCTCAAAAATAGCACCTATTTGCACTCTTCTCTAAACCCCACAATAGCAGCTATGATACCCTTGAGTGCTGATAATAATGGCTGGCTGTTCAGAAGGGTTGTCACTAAAGAATCTGGAGAGGCTCAGGCAAGAACATGTTCCACCTTCATGGTAAGAGACATTTGTGGCGCTGTGCAAATGCTGCCATCTATGTGTGAGGTCCATGAGACATGATGCACCAGACAGAGGCAGGGTGCGATAGTATCTACAAGGAGCAACTAGGAGAAAGGAAACACTGGCTTAGACGTATTCAAGAAAGAATGCGTTGCCATCTGTGACACATGCATGCATACGCCTTCACATTAGCCCACTCACTGGTTCATTGTCAGTAATAGTCATTTGCATTCATTAATATGCTGTAGAATGCTTTCACATTTTCAAATAGAGAAAATTATTTTGTTGTTTCCTTGAGCCAAAAGCCCATTGCTTCTCTGCAAGAGATAAAGAGTCATGTGCTTTTTTTAAATACAGCATGTAAACACTCAATTGGAGGACATGTGCAAACCTGCAATTACAGTTCAGAGGGCTTAGAAATAAAAAAGATAAAAATACTTTTAACAGTAGCTATATTGGATGCAATGTTGGCTGATCCTAAAATGTCTCCTGAGCTTGGTGTAAGGACTAGCACATCAACAGGGCCGGTTTAAGTAGCTGTGTTGGATTCCACTCGAGGTCAACCTTTGACCAATGCTCTTTTAACATGCTGCTGTTTGGTCAAAGGCCAACAGCGTTAAGACCAAAATCGGGTCAGGGAGCTAAGACAAGCTGAGGCTCAGGTATCATTTTATGCCTGGTCTTGTTCCTTCTCTATGCATTCACTATCGCCCTTTGTCACACACTTGGGTTCAAGCCAGAGCAGCTCTCTGTGTCTCTAAAACAGTCCACTAAGCCATGAGGACTGATGTAAGAGGATTCTTGACAGGCAATATAGTAAATGTGATGCCCTGCACTATCACTCTTAAAATTCACCGGGCATCAATCATTTAATGGGAGAGGGGAGATGTGGGCGTCCGAGCTCTGCTCATGAACAGTGCAGCTTGGGACATTCAAGGTCATTGACCCGTGCTGAATATGTGAGGCGGCTCAACTTCCCTTTTCCACAGTTTGTGCCAAAGTATGACGTCACACGTTTAAATAGAGGACATGGAGGTGCAGTCTATGCCTGCACCAGTTAGCACTGGCATAAGAAACAAATACAAATAAAAGTGGTGTAAAATGTTCCGAGTCTGAATTAACATCTACTAAAAAAAAAAAAAAAAAAATATCAGGTTGCTGTGGCAACAGATGCCTGGATTTTATGCATGTAGTTTCATATTCTGCCACCAGGAGTCAGGCCTGTGTTGTGCAAGTGTGATTCTACAGATTTCTGCTGCTGATCACTACAGAAGTGCAGCAGCGGCAAAAGCTTGCTTTAATTGGTCGACTGTCACGCAAAACCTAGACCTGGAAAATTCTGTCCCTGTTGGAATAACTGCACTGCAATTATCCTCCCAAAGTGTGATCCATATATACTGTATGCGTGTCATATCCACCACTAAACCTACAAAAATAGATCGAGTAGCTCATAAGGCTTATGTTTCCTGTACTCTGCATAACATCTGGGAGAGGCATGCCAGTCTTGTATCCTCTCAGTTTACACTATTGTCTGTGTAAGATGAGATATAACACACAATACTTACACGGTTACATTATGTGGACCCACACGACATCCCATACAACATGTTACGTGAGAAAACACAGTACACAGTGATAGTCGATGCGCAGCAGAGACTATACTTTCTGCAGAACTCACCTGTCCTCATTTTTGAAGACAAACTTCCTCAGTTTGAGGTCACGGAGGACCAGTCCGTTGTCGTGGCAATGTGCCACAGCCGAGGCTATCTGATGGAAGAGTCTGGCAGCTTCGTCCTCCCGCAACTTCTTGCAGGTGCGGACGAAAGAGTGCATGTCGCCATAGCTTCTCTCAAAGAACACATAGGCTCGCGTTTCCCCGAGCAAGATCTCCAAGATTTGGTTAATGTGCTGGTGCTGGCCCAGGGCAAAATAGGCCGCCAGAGATTCCTGGTATCGGCCAATGTCAAAAACCTGCAAACGTAAGACAGGAACACGTTTATGTTTACAGTCTACAAGTCAAGATAAAAAATTTAAACAAAACGTTTTATCTACGGTGACCTTACGAATGCAACCGTCTCATTAGGTGGTTGTTTTTGAGAGCAATTTGCCACAGTCGTGTGACATCAAACTTGTGTTTACTCTTTTGGCAGAGGGAGTCGGGTTGCACAGAGGCAGAGTGAAGCATCATGTTAGTAAATGGTATTCTTCTGCAGCCAGGGGGATGCAGTGTCTCTTTTGTTTCCATGGTAACCCCCCCCCCCCACCCCCATTGACTTTCAGCACAACCAGTTCAGGTGAGAGGGCTCCTCTGCTCACAGTCAATACAAATTACACCCCACAGCTCTCAGGATCTGAAGCTGTGACCTAGGATTCTAGCTTGGAAGGAGTGCTCAATCCTGGAAGTGCAGATTGATTCTTGCTGTATTGAAACCGGCACATAAGAGATGAGGTCAAAAGGCAGTTAGCTCACAGGCTGTGCCAAAGGCCATTAATTTGTTATTGCCTATGACGAAACATTATCTCGAGTCAAAAGGTACAGGTTATTGGACATGTCATGCCTTATGAGTCCAACGGTGCATGTAACTATCGTCTCAATTCACTTAAGCCTGCTTAAGCTGGTATGTACATCAGGGACAACCCCACTGACCTTATAATCACCCTCATAATCAGTAATATACCAAAGTCAATATGGGCTATAAATGTGGTGAGGAAAGGCCATAAGCTTGTCCTTAACCTTGAGGGAAAGTGGTTTATTTCTTATGGTTAGGAGGGTCAATGTCACAACAGCTGGCTGAACTTGCAAAGTTCCCTATCACTGTGTGCTTTTCTCTCTCACAACAGTCCTCAAAAGATTACAATCCTACTAATATTTGAGCAATACGACTATGCACCGAATATAAAACCAAGGGTGAAACAATACGATTACAGCATTGCACTATGAAAGAGAGAAGCCATGGGTAAGCAAGAATAGCATGGAGAGGAGTGTGTGCGTGGTTACTCACTCCTTTGTCAACGTTACATCATGCAATCCGAACCACGCAGCTCGCCCCATTCACTTTTTCCATTAGGCTGCACTGCCAGCTCTCTATTTACAATTCAAGCAATTATTAAAAAGGTTCAGGGGTGTGGACTTGCTGCAATAACCAACGCATAGACACCAACTGAGTAGTTTTTTTTCTGCAGAGTATGTTCATTACATTTGGGGCAATATGCATTGAAATAAAGCCATAATCATTAATGTGGTAATGAATGCAAAAGGTGAGAAACCTGTAAGCACACTTCATTTTGTCCTGAAAATGTTATTTTCACAAAGCAAACCCCTGTTTAAGTAAATGATAATTGGTATAGAAACTATTCTGAGTCTATAAAAAAGGTATGATATGTCTACCATGTTGCCTACTAACCTTACATACGAGCTCTTCCCCGCTGTGCAGGTGGGCGGCTCTGAAAACGTGGTCTCCCTCCAGTGGCTCCAACAAAAGGTAGTCCCCGATGCGAGAGATACAGTGCGAGGAGTCCGGGGTCTCCGGCGGGCTGGGGGACCCGAGGTTAGGACTGAAACTCTGGTGCGACTCTGTAGTCCTTAAGCAAGACAAATCTTCGAAATCGTGCGATTTGTGCCGCGATCTCCCATAACGTGAAATGTTAATTGGATTTGACCTCTGTATGTTCATGAGGAATAAGTGCGCAAACTCCACAAAGTCGGGGGCGTTCCTCTTCCTTGATCTTCTCCTCCTCGAGTAGAGTTTGTTGTAAAACTCAGTGCCAGATACTTTAGTAAATCTTGAATGAAGTTTGTATTTTATTTTTTATAAATAGGTGAAGATTCAACGGCACCTTCCAGATGTGACAGAATATCAACAAGCAGAGCCGGCTTGTTGGTCTTTCATACAACAAAAAAGGGTCCAATTATTATTATTTTTTTAAATTGCAGAGTTCAACTGTTCATTTGCCCCCCCTTTGTTTTCCAGTCATGAAATAAGGCCAGGATAAAATGACAGAATTACAACCCAGAAGCGACTGAAACCCCTTTGTACAAACCTGCTGCAATTTCAAGAACGTCAGCAGTGCGAGCAGACACGACAAGTCTGTAACAAAGGCTACCAAAAGTCAGCTTTTACAATGAATGAAGGTGCTAAGTTAACCCGCAGCTTGCTCGCTAGCTTATCTTGCCGGTTAATGGTATGGCACGTTTCATAAATCGGAAACAATTGGTTGGATACAGCTTTCAGGCACAGAAAAAAAAAATGTATAAAGCAAGTTTTGCACGCTAAATATAGCTTCTGAATTTAGCCGCAATTTGACAGACAAATGATGGCTAGCAGGTGCAAAGCTAACTCGTTAGCTTCCTTGGCTAACTAGTACCAGGTCAGTGCTCGGCCTTGTTCCCCGGGATCATATCCATGCACAGCGATTGTCATCTACCACAGAAGGAGAAAACCCCATCCGGAAAAAAAACTGTAGCTCTTTGTGTGCGGGAGTCGACGTCCTCTCTCTTTCTCTTGGTCTAGTCCAATGGAAGAAAATTGTCGTCTGTCTTGTATGTCTGCTGCTGTAAAGCTGCTGTAAGGAAGGAAGGAAGGGACGGCCGGCCGACTTTCCCAGGCCTATCCCTTGATTCAGCAGGACATCCTCTCTCCCGTGTTGCCGCTGTGTTCTTACGTGGCTGGGAATCTAGTCCATTCAGTGCGGAGGGAGGCCAGCCGAGCAGCACACACTTCACACACTGCGCCTGTTCAGAGTGAGAGAGCTGCCTGCTTGCCTGACAGAGGGGGGTTCTGCACATGCTCGTGCGCGCACACTCACACAACACACACAAACATACAAGAGCATATCGCCCCGCCCCCTGACGTCACTCCTACATCGAAACTCCATTGGCTCACAACCTGAGTTATAATATGCAGCGCAGTCATGTGAGAACCATGTAGTGTGGCTACACCCCCAGGAATCTAAATGCATCGCACGCTGGTAAATTGGATGGGATGGGATGGGGGGGGGGGGGGGAGCAGTGAGAGTATAGCTACTGTACGTGCTGTGTTACAAATGTGTTTCCTCCTGAAATGTCATTCAAGGGAAAGCAAGGGGGATCCCTCTCTCACAATAGCACACAGATATTCACCATCCTACACAGTTACACAGTACTGATGTGCATTTGCAACCACACCATTATGGTGTCATAACAAATGAAAACACTGTATTTGGCAATTATGTTACACTTTATTTATTTAAGCATGACAATTCTGCAAATGATGTTATAAAACACGCTACTGATGTGAAACACTTAGGAACTGTCGCACTGCGCAGATATGTAAGCAAAATTACAACACAACTAAAAAGATAGCATTATTATAGGATACAATGAATGGATTAAAAATAGGCCTAAAATATATAGAAGTATGAAACGCATGATGACAAAAAGAAACAAATGGTCTAGGAATGTGATTAATCAGTGCAATCTTTGTCCTTGAAAAAATGCTTATATGCATGTTTGAAATATAAAAGCAACGCATTAGCTTTCCTGTTATATGGGATTGTATTCCATATTTTTGTCAATGTGAATTAATTTTTTTTTTATCACAGATTTTCATTAAAAACTGGAACAGGGCTTTGTGCTGTTGAGACATCTCTTGTAACAAATCCCTGTCTTGCAGAATTGTGCCCCCGTACAACATTACAAAGCGAAGGATGGAAGAGGTTCATTATTCATTGTTCTTCCTAGATTACCAGGGGGTGCGGCAGCAGGATTGTGCAATTCCACGCAGGAATCCGAGGCAGTGAGAGGAATGGTTGCAGCTGGACGCAAAACACTGACAGAAGTGTTCAATTTAACCTTTATTCCCCTGCTTGCAGGCAGTAGCAGCACACACACATGCATACACAAACATGCACTACCACTATTCTAAATATAAGTTTTTCGCTGCCTGCCTGAATAAACCCCCGCAACATGGAAATGAATTTTTCACACAGAGGCCTCTCATCTCAGAAATGGTGGTTCACAGTTTCAGAAAGTGGTGGCACCCACAAGCTTTTATATCCCAGTTTTCAAGCTTGTGTGTATGTACTGTATGTGTCTGGGTTTTGTGATATAATCTCTGCAAGCCACCCACTTTATTCTTTGTTACAATGCTAAAACATTCCTCCCCATACAACAGCTTTGCTTTTGTCTCACCTATTCAGTTGAGAACAATATCAACATGCTGCTGAACGATGGAAATGTTGCAGGTTGAATCCTGGATAAACACCCTGATATATTTATATGTTACCATAGTACATTTCTGCTTTATGACAACACATCTGCATCTGCATTTACCCATTGCTCTAACCCCAGAGAGGGATTCTGTTAAGCCTAAACCACAGCTGTGCATGAATCAGAATAATAATCCCCAAAGATTCCTTTTGCCCCCATTCCCTGATACATTGTGTGACTCATTCACAGCGGAGAGCAGCACTCGAGAAAATCCATTGAGGCTCATCAGCTCTCCAGACATACCTACATGCCGAGGAGTAACGCAGGCTGCCCCAGCGGTGCCTTCCGGCGAGAGCTTCTGTATACCACTGAAGCAAGATGTGTCCTGGAAGACTACAGAGGTCAATAAGGATGGATGAGCATCTCAGTATCCCCGGAGCGATGTTACTCACCAACTTTCTAATAGGCGGTGATGCCCTGTAGAGAATGATCTATGGTCAGTTTCCCCTGTAATGTTGACGTTGCAGGAAGGCCTAAGGGATGAAATCCACCAGAGGAATGTGTGGTTGCAATTAAATGATATTTCTTAGAATGCATCACGAAACCCACTCAAATGAGAGTTATTTTTCGTGCATTGTACATTCAGCACATGGCCAATTTCACACTGTCACATAGCAACGCAGCTAGCCAGCTCACGTTGACACCAGCAAGAATCAGCGCTGTCACATCCACACCCCGCGGGCGACTTCCTCTGAGAAAATGCAATCATACGCGAGAAGAGAAGATGCAGAGGCATAGGAGGAATGAGATCATTCAGTGAGAGTGAGAGGAGACAACGTGAGGCAGAGGGAGGATGGAAAAGCAGGCATCAGCAGGAGAACGTGACGAGTGGAGAGAGTGGAAGTAGAAGAAGGAGGAAAGAGGGGTGAAAGTGATAGAAAGTGTTGTTCCTCCTCAACGTCATCTTCAGAAAACAGGAAATAAAGGGCACCAAGTCAAACCAAGTAAAGCAAAGATGCTTCACAAAGTCAAACATGACAAACATTCACAGTCATAATTAATGTGCATCAAGTTGATGAGAGGTATTCTCAGCTTTGTTTGGACTGCAGAGCCTGCTCCCATGGATTCCTTAGGTTTATTTTTATATTTACTGTTGAGAATTATAAAAATTCCCATGATACTCATTCTTTTTATGACCCGAAGTGAGCGTGTTGGTACAGGGACAACAGCTGCAGTACCCCTCAATTTCAAGTTATTTTGGGGATGGGTACATGTGCCACATTCTGCCCTCCATGGCGCTTTGGGACCTAAGGCCTGTTTTTAACAAAGAGTGTGAGGGATAGAGCTGGGGATTCAAAGGCAGAGAGGAAGCGAGGGAAGAGAGGAGGGAGCGGGGTGGATAGAGTTTCACTGATGCTATGACGACGCTCACATTTCTTCCCATTCTTCCCACATAATCTGCTTGGTACGGCAGCTGGTCACACAACAATTGCAATCATAAAAAAGTGGCACAATTACAACTGCCACCTTGTTTTCAATATCAATTTGTAATCAGATCTGTCCATTACAATGACAGGAAAGCTCTTGTTGGTAATTGTGAAAATGCAGTGTTATTTTCTAAATCCCAAGAGGTTGAAAAGTGCCCATTTTCACTATGATTGATGCGTTTTACCATTGGAGTGTTCTCATCTCTTCTCAGAACCCGAGACAATGAGGACACTTGAAGCTCTGTTGTGTACTACATAGAAGGTCTGTCCAACTATAGAGAGACATTCTCAAACATGTATCTCCAAAGAAAGCTGAATGTCAAGGGAATAAGTATAATATTAAGAGACAGAAATACACACACGGGCTAACCCTAAAAATATTCCCTACGTTTTGACTTTGACCTCTTCACAGTACTTATTAACTTCACCGGTTTACACGTTTTGTCTACTTGTGTGAGTGCAAATTAATGAACACATTGCTTGAAAAGTTGCCCAGTCAGCACCAGGATAAACCCAAGGGGACAATTCAGCAGATCAAATAAACACTGGCACTTCCGTTGACCTTAATTCAACCTCCTGGATTCTGACCAACATGAGTTTATGAGCTGCTGCATTAGACACAATCAAAATCAAAATGTCCTGTGCTGATGAATGCAGGATGTACTGCCTGAAGAGTTTTGTTTTTGGTGAGACATTTTTCCGCTCTCCCCCCCTTCCGAGGCAGCAGGAAGTGTGAGCGGCTGTGAGTGGCAGGTCATGCAGACGAGACCTCCTCCAAGCGAAGAGAAAGGATCTTGGCTCGAGGGGGAGACGAGATTGGCGTCACTGGCTTGGATCTCTCCTTCATGAAGTCAGACAGCTGAGTGAGGACTTGTGGCAGCTCTGTCACTGGACAGGGTGACTCACTCGCTCATAAGTGGAGAGGTTAATAATAGTCATACATTAGAGCCGCAGAAGTGAAATCACACAGCTTTAGCAGCTTAAGCCTTCCAAATGGCTCCGCTGTAAAGCGAAAATGCATTTCACCGGCTTGTCTATCTTCTCATTTTTGTGGCGGTTTATAGGTTTAGACCACAATAGTGTGGATGTCAAGCTAGATTGCTGACTGTTAGACATTATGACATTGTTGCAATATGCAGTATGTATATTCTAAAGTGCCAGACGCATAAGGCATCAAGCAGTCAAAACTGACAGGAAAATAGGAGAAAATCAGTGGTGTTTTGATTTGTGTTACCTCTCTGCTCTGTCTGACAGCTCATATTGTCATCCATACTTCATTCATATTTCCTGGCACTGCGACACCTGCATGGAAGTGCCAAAGGCGTCACAGAAAAAAAGAGGCAGATTTATTCAAATTCCCGAACACTTGACATTTTGGAGACGCAAGGCAAAGGCACCAACATTATATTGCGTTGTACTGCCACTGATAAGTCAGTCACAGTCCTCCCTGATTTGCAGGGGAGTCATACCACAGGAGCCCAGCACAAGTGCATTCACTGTACAATAGGGCTGTGTGTTGGCAAGAATCTAGCAATACGATACTTATCATGACACAGGGTTTACGATTTAATATATCGTGATATATTGCAATACTGTAAGTAAGGCAATAAATTGTGATTTTTGTTTTTTAAAGAAAACTGAAAAAGTAGAAAGAAGCTACTTCATGTGTCAGTTTACGTTGTTACGTTAGAGTGGAAGAGTCCAATGGCTGAAGATAGAACCCATAAAGTTTAATTGTATCGGATTATCTGAATGATTCATTTCACTAATGTTCACATAGTGCTCTTGGCAGTGTTTTGATACATTGTTCAAGCATGTAACACACCTGGAGAAAGTACAAATAAAACACCTGGTTGGAGGTGAGTGGTTATCACCGTCGCCTCAGGTTGCTTTTTGTGCCAAGTTTGATTTGTCTGTTCTTATGTTGGTTTACTCAAGACCAGCAGCTCAGGTGAATTCCAGAGTTTACAAAGAACTTAAAAAAGTGATAGCAGGCTAAAACACAAGGAAAGAATCATACAGTAAGAACAGATGTGCAAGCAGAGCCACAAAGCCCAGAGGCTTATCGCGAGGCTTCTCTTGAGCAAGGCTGGATTACCAGTGGGGAATAGTGGGCAGTTGTTGGAACCCCAAGGCTTGAGTTCCACTGTGTGGCAAGTCATTTGTGGTCATTTGTGAATTACAACTTTGTTTGGCATTACTGCATGCACCACTAAAGCACATCATAAACCGAAATGAATCCAGTTTCTATTCTGCTTCCATTGTGCATATACATTTAAGCATGCGCACATTTCCAAACTAATACATGCACAGATTGGGAGAAACTAATTGGCTTTTCGGTCCCATATCAGATTCATCTGGCTCTGATTCAACATAACTACACACAACAATCATCCAATCACCTGGGCAAAACCGATCATCCAATACTGTTGCATTCAAACGCAGTACTAGCAGCTGGCAATGGGAACTTTCTTAACACATTCTATAAAATGCTCTGGGGCAATGAATACAGAATTCAATTCCAAATATAAGAACTTTCTAAAACATTATGAATTGGGCTTGAAAACGCAGGCTGAAGTTGATGGATGTTCCTGGTTTTGTATTTGTGAAAGTATGATGAAATTGTTATTAAAAACAGAAGGACATGAACTGAACAACATGGAGTTTGTTGATTTGCACAATAATAATGGCAGAACTTGTTAAAAATGAAATTTGTGTGCTCCCTGTATCATAGAGAAAGTAGAATTCTAAAAAATCCTTTCTTGTGTTCTGGACTGCGTTATAGTGTCATAAATTGTTGTTATTTTGTCCATGTAGGGGGTGGACGTAGTAACACTGACATGTGTAGACATATACCAAATACCCAGGCACTGCAATGAAAGGGGCATTTGGTATGATTTAAGATATCATACAATACAAGACAATAACATATCTCAGCCTCAAAAATGACTTCACATCGGTGATAATGGGGCTCACTTTAATCATGTCCACCCCCACTATAACAGGCAATATAACATATGACAAAAACATAATGTAGTAAGCTGTGTAAGGTCTAATGGGACATGCTTGACATAAATTGAACCTAGCAATGTTATTTACTATACAACCTTTTCAGATGCCTTGTAAAAAGACATGAATGGTAATGTGGATGAAAGTATTGCAAAAATGAAATGTAATTTTCTGTGACTATACAGGCAGCTATTATATCTAATGTGACAGCATGTTGGTCACATTGAAGGATATTCACATTGTGGAAGGTCACTTAAACCGGTCCTTTTTCAGTGATTCAGAGTCTGTATGATAGTCTATGAAATCACGAGAGCACACTGTCCTTGTCCTTGTCTGGCCTCTGCACGAGAACGCACACACACGCAAACACACACACACACACATCCCTGCAATTTACGCAACATTCAAGCTGCTGCCATGGCAACCTCTCTCCATCTCCCAGGGGATATTGCACAGGGCTGCAAACATAAACACAAACACACACACACTGAAGCACACACAAGGGACCCTGTGCTCTAATCTCCTGGGAAAGAACACATTGCTCGGTTTATGAGCGATTTTGTGCCAAAAGGTACGTTTCATGCCCGCTTAGAAAGGAAAATTATGGCAAGGAGTCAAAATTCACTTTGCTTTTTCTATACCATGCATCATGATGTAGTCACAGAACTCCATCACTGGCATGATTATGGTCGGCTTACTGCCATTTCCATCATCTAAAGTGAATTACCGCTTCATTATCCTGTATTCATTTCATATGCAATAGCATTTCTCCCATGTTTTTTCTTGATGGGGTGGAACATCCTCCAAAACAGCATTTACAACATACAAATGAAATCCATTGGAGCAAGGCAGCAGCTTCTCTTATTCATTTAGAGGATTAATATCCACTGCGTGATGATTTTCATGCTATGACTGCACGGAACAATGAGCCAGGGCCAGGTTGAGTCACAAACAACATGTGGAAGCAGCAGACACAGAGGCGGGGATACAGCAGTGAAGTAGACGTTGACAAAATGTTGGCGAGGACATCACTTGTTACAGTACTTCATCACTTTAGCTCGACTTCCTGCCTGCAGTGCTGCTGTGTCTCATGTGACAAGCCTAGTCGCTGTACTTACACCACACACTGGCAGGTGCACACACACACACACACACACACACACACACACACACACACACACACACACACACACACACACACACACATATAGGGCTGCTTTGAAATCCAACTTCTGTGCAATCACTCATTATACTGTGGGTGTCAAACAACCCCTTGTTGAAAACAACGGGGATAACTGCCACATGACAATCAGTTCAAACAAACAAGGCTGTCTCCCTCCTGTTTACATTCTCTTTAAGAAAAATCAAAATAGGAAAAAGCCTCCTTTTGTGCTTTGAAATCTGTTCGGGGAAGTCGTCGTCGTAAAATGAGAATCTAGGCCACGCAGGATTGAGGGCAGCGGATATCAGATAAGAGCATGCATCATTTAGTCTAAAAAATATGAATGGTTACACGATGAGAGTCGCAAAGGGAATGCCTGCCTTCAGTCGCCGTTTCAGAGATCCTTGTGTGGGCTGTTTGCCGTACTGCTTTTGAATATGCCGTATATTCACATATTTGGGGTTGTGCGGCTATTAAGATGATAATTGACTTTCGTCTCAAAAGGCCTTTGCTTCAGGCGAAATAGCCTCAAGCCTGACAGAGACAAACAAGCCGGGTGGACAGAGGCAAAAAGAATCATGGAGAAGTGAAAAACCTGCGATTACTGTCACAGTAAGCAACATTAGCAGCATTAGCCGTGACAGTAATGATCTGTTTCTACCATATCTGGCTAACAGAGGCTGGCATGTCAAACAAACCCTGCCTGTGGCAATCCGTGCTGGGCATGGGTCAATGTATTTAGCATACCATTATAGCTCAAATGACTGCAGTGTACTACCACAGCTTTTGTGGAGGCCAGTACAGAGTAATACTTATGCTCTTTTTTCCTCTTCTTCTTCTTCCTATATTTTTGAAAAAGATGGCTTGTATAGAGATGGATAATGAGAAACGCTGCCGTGTCTCAAAAGGCTAAAAAGGATGGACATGTGGATGTATAGTTATTGTATTTGCTATAAATCCAATTAGTTGTTATCTTTGTGTGTGTTTTAATGTTTCTAATTGAAATTGAAATGATTTGTCTTTCCTTATCAAATTTTAATATTTAATATTTATTGCACTTATTCCTGTTATTATTATGCAACACTGTAATGGATAATATGATTACACTGAGAATAAAGAAAAATACAAATAATTTAAAAAGGCTCAAAGCCCTCTAATGAAGGCTCAGATAACAATAACCTTTCATATTGTCTGCCAGATTGGCACTGAAACTCATTTGAAGTCAGATTTTAGATAAGTGTCTAATGTGGTACATCATAAAGCGACAGGTGGGTGTAGGTGGGTGGAGCATTATGTGTACAAGACTTTTGAGATATCATCTCAGCGATTGTATCTTGGCTGTTGTTTCTCTCCTCAGAGCAGGACAGCCCTCCTCAGCAGCACACCTCTGCAAGTGGAGCAAAGATCAGGAGATAATGTGGAGGATGAGAACTGCTCAGCTGCTAGTTTCTCAGTGGAACACCTTCGCTGTGCCTTTCTGCTGACTGGGACAGTCGGTGCTTTAATGCTGACCTCACAGGTGTGGTCCTACTTGCATTCCCACCAGATCTATTTGTTTCAAAGGTCATCATCTAATGTTCCCATCATGGGTCATCAGTATGTTCTGTTAGCACAATAAACACAGCTGTCGTGCTGCAAACATTAAGGAAAGGTGACGCGTTACAGGATGCAAAGACCTCCCTCCTGTGTTGTTGTTTAACCACAGATGCATTTCCATTTTCATTTGATTTTCATTCTCTCTCAAATCTAATTACTCTTCCCTCTCTTTGCTTTCACACACGGCTCACAAAAAAAAGGCGCACAGATGCAAATAACACAAGCATGATGTAATTATTGCAGCCTTGGAAAATTCAACCCATTTCCTGTTGAGAAGTGACCCGCAAATCACCAAAAATGAATTTTTTTTTATCTCTGTTGTAATATAATGAAGTATATTAAGAGGAAAAAATACACTGGAAATTGTGAAGTTTGGCCAACTATTTCCCAACACTTCCCAAGTGGATACGGTCATATGGTCGCTTTTACAGAGTTCCTGTGTGTGTACTCGAGGATTTCTTTCACAGTGCTCTCCATCAGACTAAACAGATGTTGTAATCACACCCTGACCACTGACACCTCCTTTCACTGTGCTCATGCTCCACTGATTTCTCTAAATTAATTCGTAAAATGTCCGTGATTGCAAAAGAAAATGCGATTTAAAAAAACTATTAAGCAGATTTCGACCATTTAGCTTTTATATAATCGCAGAAGAGTGTGAAAACAATACCCTTCTGGGATTATTTACAATGACAAAGAATGCTAAGAAGGATCGTGATGATAACAGTGACTCCAGCAACGACACTGCTGCAACAAAAGACGATTATAATGATTATGATACTAACAATGGTGATTAGAGCAATGAGATGTTCACACATTTGAATATAAAGACAAAAAAGCCTTCAGACATGAACAAGCACCTTTAATATCCAATATCATTCTCGGAAATGTGTCTCACTGTGATGCAATTCTATATCAGATGTGGCACAGCTACAGCACATATTGTCTGCCTGTCAGAGACGTTGCTGTGTAAATTACTTTGGGGATGTAGTTTGGATATGGTGTATTATTGCTCTGAAATGTGCCATGAGTGCCAGCGGGCGGCTACATTATATGAAATCCAACAGATGGCTTTCTACAACCTGTGCAATATGTTGGGGTGACCTCTTTGACTTCAGATGTAATAACTGCCAAAGAAATGAGGGAGCGAACCGAAAAGCAATCTCCTCAGACAGTGATAACATCACGCTTTGGAGACGCAGAAAACAAAGGGATTGGAATGAAAGAAAATATCAAATATTAAACAACAATGGATCGCATATGCCGGTGTAATAAGTCTTTCACTTTGTATCGATTTCAGCTGATCAGAGAAGGAGATTCTGCACATGGTGTAGTCCTGCTGTGAGGCCCTGACTCTCTCAACGCTGGATATCTTTCCTACATGACTTGTGTTATGTTGGCTGGAGACATATTTAGGATTGCAGTAGAAACAGTATAATCAATAAGGGAACATGCTAAAATAACATTATTGATAGTGTATGCAAATGAATGTTAATGAGTAACTACATCATGCTCAATTATGTTCCAATACTTTGTTTTTGCCCCCCCTCAAGTAAAGCTGTTGTAGTAATCCGTCAATATAGAGATTTATCAATTATCAGTTGTTGCCGATTTGACCCTTACACATTCCTTAGTAATCACTCAGTATTGTGTACTAATATGTATAGCTAATGTGTAGAGAGCAAGAGGGGGATGACATGTAGCAAAGCTGCCAGGCCAGATTTGATTATCTGGAACGTCGGGGTGTATAGGGTGCACGTGTTAGCCGCTCTGATGCCTCAGTATGTATATGTGTGTAGTTGTGTTTGTGTAAATATCTCCAATGTCCATGTACATGTATACGTGACATATTTTACTGTACATTGTTTTATCTTTTAATGTGCAAAAAAATGAATAAATGTGTCAAATGAAATAATGCATATTTAGCTTGGTATGACAAAGAGCTTTAAAATCACGTGGAACAGATTCCTTATGAAGAGCCATCAGCTAATCTGTACTTTGTGCTGAGTTTCATTTTGACAGCAGTTTTTCCTCAAACTGTGATGGAACCATTCTGCAGAGGAGGACTAGCTCCTGCTCCATTGTGGAAAAACTAACAGGCCCACTCTAAGCCAGCCCTGTCTCTGTGTTACAATGAATCTGACTCAGGCTTCCACAGGAATGAATGGCTGCTGCCTGCTCACTGCTCTTCTGTCAAATGGCTCGCTGCCAGAGCTCTAATTTAAGCTCCAGGCCTTGTGCTGGGAGAGGGGGGAGTGTAGAGGAAGCCTAGCCCAGGCAGAAGTGCAGCGGGTGGGGGAGAGTGCTGGGCCCTGCTCCCTGGAGTGGAATTGATGGCTGTTAAGCTCATCAATGGGGATGAGTCATCTGAGGCAGCCAGCCGCTTCATTCCTCCAGGTCTGCCTGCCTGAAGTGGAGGGGAGTAAAACTGCTAAGTTACTACCTGCTCTCTTTGGTGGATCATGCCTTTTAGAAAGCACATGATAAGGTGAAACGTCCAACGTGTGCTACACTTGAGACAGAATTAGTGCTTGTATGAATTGCAACACATTTATATAGACAGTGTTTGCAAAGTCACCAGAGCCAAGAGCCGGTGCTCATGCAGGCCATGTGTGTGTATGAGTGTGTTCAAAACCAGTTAAGCAACAATTTCCATATCCGTCTAATTCTCAAAGGTCAGAAGCTATTAGGCAGCCAGCAGTAGGCTGATGGCGGTTGGCTGAACATGCATTTGATTCCATTTGGACTAGTTTCAGTTTCAGAGCCTCCCACCTTCCTGTCTCATAATCACTCCTACAGATTTTCAAATCAGTCCAGGCCCCACTTCAGACCGAGATGACTTTCGATCAACAACTGGCTAAATCTTCTTCATGATGACTGAGGATGGCCACAATGTGAACTCCAAAATACTTCCATTCCTTCAGCACACTCCAACAGCTCTTTTCTCATCTCTATGAGCTGCAATATATCTCTGGGTGTTGACTGGTCTATAAATGCTGTCTTTAAATTCTGTGGCAAGCATGTTACCATGACTGCTAGTCGGCTGCCAAATGCTGTGTGATAGCGCTGAATCGAAGCGGATCGTGGCTGTGAAGCAGGAGCACAATGCCTTATCACATTCATTACATGTAGGCATTCTGCTTATCAAGCCACTGCAACCACAAACACATCTCAGGTTATTATGCCCTCTGCATATCCCGTGAACTGTGTGTGTGTGTGTGTGTGTGTGTGTGTGTGTGTGTGTGTGTGTGTGTGTGTGTGTGTGTGTGTGTGTGTGTGTGCCAGTGTATATTTGCACAATCTTGTTAGTGCAACAGGAATGTTAAAAGCCCTCATTATCTCTGTGGAAAATGTGTGATTGCTGACCAGGGTTGTGTTGACATGTCAACCTTGTTATGTGCTATCAGCATGCATTGAAGCTCTGAGACTGAACTGTGCTGTTAAGTAAATTAGAGTTCCAAAGGATGCAGACGAACATGTTTTGAGACGTGAAAGGTGAGCGTGAGAAAGATGTGTAAAACAGTAATAAGAGAGAAATAAAAATCCCCCTCTATGTTGCTATTTGTAGCATCCCTGACTGCCTACACCCTTGATCTGTAAGACAAGCTGCCCACCAGCCACGTGTTTGAGCTGAAGTCTACGCTTAAAGGCACAGTGTGCACAATTTAGTGTCATCTAGAGGTGAGGTTGCAGATTGCAACTAACTGAATACCCCTCCGCTCACCGCTTCCTTTCCAGGTGTCAGAGAACTTACAGTGGCCTTCAATTAACGTATGAATACATAAGGCCCTCTTTAGAGCCAGCAGTGTTGCGTAAGCTCACACTTAACAAAAGCTAGCTCAAAGTTTAGTTTACACAGATTAAAATGAGTTAGTTAACGTTCATAATTCACTAATAATTCACTCTCCCTACACGCTTGTGTCTCCCTACACGTCAAGTTTTGAGACTTTGGAGTATGGAATAGACCATGGCTGATGTGGCCATGTGGGGTACTGTAGAACGGATACACTCGGTTCACAAAAAACATGAGCATGTTCAATAAACATGCTCATTTTCAACACTGAGAGCCAGCGTTTGGTATGTTCATTCTGGGCTACTGTAGAAACATGGCGGACACCATGGGAGAGGGCCGTCTTCCTATGTAGATATGAAGGCCTCATTCTAAGCTGACAAAAATACATCAATTCTAAGTTTCAGGTGATAATACACAAATTATATACTTTAATAAGTATAGTTGTGAATAGTATATTATATTCCATTTATGCCAATAAATCCCCTTTAACCTACACACGGGTCCTTTAAGAGTACAGGTTAGCTTCTTTTATTTTCTCTTCATACAATCCTTGCACAAGTACTTCAGCAGCACAGGATACAGTATGTACAGTATGTTTCCACTGCTCTCATAAAAGGAGTTTCCTCCTGCGGTTGATCTTAATGTGTATATGTGCACACACACTGGCAGCACATATACACATGTCATATATATTGTATGTGTCTCAAAGCACACTCTATATGGAAACACTGCAAATCAGATGAGACTGCACATGCATACAAAATAAAACTGCACACATCTTTAAATATACAGCGCAGGCTATAGGTTGAGCATGTGCACACTCACACATGCAGAAGTGCAAATGCACACACAGGAAGCCCTGTAGTGACTCAATGCCACAATGATTTAGGTTCAGAATGGTGAAAGGAGTGCTCATGACTCAGAGTTTCCATTGTGGCTCCCACTCTCCCAGTGCAACTTTGCGTGTGTGTGCAGGTGTGTGAGTTTATATGTGTGTTTGTGGTGCGTGTGTGTAGCACGTCTGCTGCTTTTCATAGAATCACTGTGCTTGCTTTCGGGCTTTACCGACCAGAGTGGATCATAGCACGATCTCTGTCTCTTTCTTCCAGCATATACCTAGTATGGTGCGTGCTCTGTTTGTGCTTCATGTATGTAAGAGATAGCTAGCGGCTGCCGTGAGCACGGGGCAGGATTAAGCATCAGAGAGCATATGGTGGCGCATAGCACAGAGCCAGGGGTTTTAAAAGAGAAATCTTGATTCCCAACGTTGCAGAGCTTCAGCTTTCATGCTTAGACCCATCAAGTACACACTGAAACTATCTGAACATTAAATGAATTCTCAACTGTGCCTGCACAACAAGCAGCTTCAAAGTGCAGCAGTGCTTTAGCTGAGAGTTCTTGGCTCAGACTTCAAACGTGGTATCACTGTAACTTTGCCACAGATGAAAAGGACAGGATTTTCCTTACTGCGTGATACCTGGAGAAAGTATCCCAAAGTCAAGCCTTTGATATGCCTCTGAGAGCCAAATGAGGCCAGCCATTATGGTGTGTCACTCAAACAGGGAACAGGCATGTCTGCCAATCACATGGGACTTATTTGCAAGTCAGACGCACAATTAAAAGGAATACTTCACTCCCAAAATGACCATTTGTATATAAATGACTCTTCCCTTGTTACCTGGAATTCTTCAAGAAAATGTTGTTTTTCTCACGTGCCTCCACAGTGAACAAAGAATCCAAAAGCAGACAACATTTCTGAATTGAAGTCAATGGGGGGAGTGTTTAACAACAGCAAATCTATATTAAAACGACCGTTTGCAAACTCTCACACAACTCGTGCTGCGTAATCCACATAAACATTTCCACGCTTGGGCCGGGGCGTTACCGTACGAGTACTATTTATGGGGAATTGTTTTAAATAAAGGTTTTAGTGTTTGGGAAGTGAACATCCAACTGGATAAATAAATTGACTTGGATTATACTGTTTTGTAAGTTTGTAAGCGGATGTTTTGATATAGTTTTGCTGGTGGTAAACTCCATTTATTTCAATTCAAAAAGATTTTTGTCAGTTTTTTTGTTTGTGATGAACTAAAACTAAGTTTTCCTTAAGAATTTAAGGTAACACGGGATGAGTAATTGATTTACAATTTATCTTTTTGGGGTGAAGTATTCCTTTAATATGAAAATGTCATGCAGACTGCGTCTTTATTTCCTGCACTTCAGTCAAAACAAAGCAAGGAAATAATTCAAAATACATGTTTAAGCATTAAGACATACGTACATTGTGTGGAGCTGCTCTTCTGCAGCCAGTCTTTGGTCTGGACTGTTTGTCACATGGTTTCCTGACGGCCAGGTCACGCGGTATTGGCCGCTCCTTACTGGAAGACAGGAAGCATTGGTCTGTGGTGTCTCACATGCCTCACATGTCTTGCAGAAGATGTTAGCTGGCTCATTTATAATGCATTAATGGACTGGGCCACAGGAAAGCCTATCTCCTGATGGGGGAGTACCAGAGCACTTCCATTCATCACGTCTAGATACAGACTGACAGCAGATAGACCTATGATGTAGCTGCTTTGCTCAAGCCAGCAGAACAGTGGCAATCAATTATTTTGTACGCCATTAGTAAAAAAACTACAAATGCAGCTACAGAGGAAATCAAAAAAGTTTTGGTTAGTGTTGGCAGTGTTTTTGCCTTAGCCCTCAGCTCTGCAGCCCGCTGTCTTTCCAATGTTATGTCTTTTGTTGTGGCTATGATCAGGGCATGATGCAAGGCACGGCGGTGAGTGAGAAACATGTGGCTGGTGGCTCGGCTTTGCCTGGAGAGAGGGACCGCACCTTCATTGTTACTGATGAGGGCTGACTTCACTTCAGGCACTCAGACACCAAGCTGCGCTCCAGCCCTGAAAAGACACAAGGCACATGACGAGATTTTCTTGAACTAATAAGGCAGCAAAGACGTCCCGTGATTTCAGAGAAAAATGCACGAGTACATACTGCATGTGCAACCATCAGCAACAAGTTACTGTCATGATGACACAAAGCAATGCTTCATACTGATCTTCAAAATGCCCGACAGATGACGAACACTAATTATCACCTTCTTTCTTATTATTCCTCTGTCCCAGCACATCACCGGACTTCAACCACTTCATTTTAAGGGTGGCTTTAACGCTTGGATGGGGATTGGTTATTTTCTTGGAAGCCATGCCGGAGTTATTCTTCCAACTCAGACAGGCAGAGGCAAGATATGAACTCAGGACTTTGGAGGAGAAAGGTTAAACTGATTCTTCTGTGCTAATTCCATCCCATGGATGTTTGGACTGCGTGCGTGAATGAGCTCAAGTGGGCGTTCATATTTGTATGTGACGATGGCTGAGAATGGGTATGTGTGAATGTGGTTAGCGGGTGCAAAATCAACATGTTGACCTCCCCGCCGTCTCCCTTTTGTTTCTTTTTTTTTTGCAATTATCATCATAACCACAGCGTTTCCTGCCAGCAGTTTGCAGGGGTCATGGTCCAGGTCATACTGAGATGAAAAGCGGTGAAGAAATAGCAGCAACATTTTTCACTTTCTCTTGGCCAGTTGTACTCAAACACTGGGAAACCCAGCCGCTCTCAAGAGGTACATTAACATTGCACTTGACTCATTAGAAATATACTTTATGAGTTGAAGTTAATGCATTACCCTGAGGATTCATGCTCAGCAACAGCCAATTATCTCGGGAGCACATGATGTGTGCCTCCATGATGACATGATGAGTACTCATTGACACGAAAACAAGGATTCTGCGGCACATGTGTGTGCATGTGCACGCACATTCGCAGGCTCCTACACATTCATGCAGACGCAATGCACATAAACACACACAGACACACAAACAGAAGGTAGAGCCTGAGGCATCTTTGTGTGTGTGTGTGTGTGTGTGTGTGTGTGTGTGTGTGTGTGTGTGTGTGTGTGTGTGTGTGTGTGTGTGTGTGTGTGTGTGACTCAGCGGGCCTAGCTTAATAAATGGATGCGGGTTCCAGAGACTGACACTCTGAAAGAGCGATTCTGAGTTGCAGTCATTAGACTATATGCAGTGCAGAGGTTAAATCATTTCGGAGAGTACTTACACATCATCACTAGCATGATAAAAATAAGAACCTGCTCATGTTTGACCTCTCAATCTTCAAGTTTTATAATCCACTCTTTCACTGGGGCGGTGTAGTTGTATTGAAAATTGTGGCTTTTATATAAATTCATTGTTTCGTGGTCTGCTTTGAGGCTTAGCAATTAAACATGAGTGAACTCATAAATGTATTGCACTGGGGGGAGGAGATACCTCAATAAAAACCTAATTTGTTGTGAATATGAAACTTGTTAAATTCCAACTTTTGATCTGCTTTGCATATTTGGTGCTAATTACAGCACAGGAGGAAATGCCTCCTTTGCATATTTGAGGGCATAAGAATAAGAGAGCAAAAGAGTGAAACAGGGAGACAAAGGGGGAAGAAAAAAAGGAGAGAAGATTACATGCTCTTGGCCTCTATAATGAGATTGTGGTCAAATATTCCAACCAACCTTAATACCTCTCGTTGTTGGAAAATTGTGCTTCCATTTGGACCGGCCTGGGTGGACTGATTAATCACTTTTTAATCAGGATGCCTCAGTGAATAATTCACCCCTTGAACATCTTTTGAAGCACTGAGGCGACACCGTTTTAAATCTATTTGAGTTCCTCTGTTTACAATATTTATCACAGGGACAGAAAACTAAATGTTTGATTCCTATACACTGTTGCAGTGGTGATATACTGCATTGCAGTAAATGATGGCCAATAGCCAACAAGTGACAGTATTGTACAAACGACTCATCCTTTCAAAGAAGCCACAAAACATGTAATATACTATATCCCTCACTGAGTCTCTGCCTCTTTGTCTTATTATTTCTCTGCCAATACAAACCGGTTAAACCCGAGAGTTTACCGATAAGCTACCTCTGATAGCCTACGCTCTGATTTCTTACGTCGTCTCGCACACTGCGGTGGCTTGTTAACAGGTGGCTCGTGTACATCACTCCAGGATGGTCCGCATACACTTTACATAGATTTACATCATTTGACATTGAGAAATGAACCACCGGCACAGACAACATGATTGCAAAGTCATTGTGTGTAAGTCACGCAGTGTTGCAAACAGTACACAATGTGGGGTATCAAGTTTTATTCAAATTGAGCTTCATATGTTTATTTCCTCATGTGCTAACAGCAATGTAGTGGGTGAAGAAAGGGGTGAAAGGTTTATGACGACAGTGTGTGTGCGTGTGTGTGTGTGTGTGTGTGTGTGTGTGTGTGTGTGTGTGCTTTTAGGAGTAGCATCAGACATACAGTATGTATTGATACATACAGTATGTGTACTTTCAAAAACTCAAATTTAACTACAAGCGAGATTTGTTTATTACTAAATGCATCTTGGTGATATTGTGGTCCTTGCTAGTGAAATTAACAATGGATCACATGACACATGACACATGTGATCACTCAGCTCAACTGTCCCCCTCAGCTCTATGTAGCTTTAAAGTATCGTTCAACTAATTGTTCAGGTTTTTTGGTCCGTATGAATTCACGCTCACGGTTCTGATTAGTTGTTGGCTGCTGCCGACAGATATTACAGTGAAAACCCACTGCATGCTACTTATATACTGATAAAGTTAGCAACTAGCTTAACCTAGTGGAGGATTTGGCTAAAAGAGACAGATATTTCCCTAAGGAGTTTAGCGAAGAACAAAAAAACAAAAAACAACTCCAAATGCCAATTTTGCCCCGTATCCTGTTTGCAAATACATTAGCCATATCAACGTAGAAGCTGATAATATGCCAGTGTTGTGCTTTAACTGCAGCCAAAAGGCCAAAAAGTCAGGTGTTGCAAAACCCCCGGGATCATTTGTGGGTTATTTGCTTACAAACACTACATAGTGACAATATTCTGTAGCCTTGATGAACCCCTTCTCGTTGCTAACAGAGCTCTACCCTGCCATCGACTCACCTCACATCACAGCACTCCTGGAGGAGAAAGGTTTTTTTCTCCTCCCCCATTCTCTAATTCTGTCTGCCTTTCTCTCGTCTCGGATTATTCATTCAAGAGCTAAAAGTCAAAGTTTATCTCAATCTTTCTCGGTGTGTCTCTAAGGCTTTGTCAATCTACCCCCACCTCCCATCTATTACTCTCCCCCTTTTATCATCTCCTAGCCTGAGTCGGAGAGGCGAACAATTCATGATACTTGTGATGTTTCGTGGAAAAGTGGGGAGCAGAGTGGCACAGAACAGTTAGTCTGCCTATCAGTGTGCATGAGTCATGCGGCGGCCACACTTAGAGAGACTGAAATGCAGAAAGGAAAAGATGCAATAGAGTCAGGGAGGGAGTTCATCGTTTACAAAGAGCATAATTCAAGGGGGGAGAATACAACTGCTTAGTTGTCCAAGAGGAACAACATTGTTGCACCTGGTCATCTAGATGAAAACACAAGGAGGGGCAGCCATGGCTTACAGATAACAATCTCTGTGTGTGATTTATGAAGGAATGAGGAAATTGAAATTAGAAACGTCAGTATCAACCTCCAGCCATCAGTGTGCTCTCCTTCATCACTGCCTTCTTATCAGCTTTGTCTTCCGCCGAGTTGAGTGACTTTGTTTTGCATATGGCCAGCAGGTTTTGCATGTGGGCCACATTATTGTCACCTTGCTGAATTGCATTATAGAAAGTGAAGGAGACTCGAGACAGTGAAAAAGGAGACGGAGAGACAATCTTCTCCAGGCAGGGGTGAATTCAATCTGTACTGACTAAGGGGGGAGTTTATGTCCTGCCCTCCTGTGAATTAGCCTTCAGACTTCAGCGAGCTTCCGTCTTACAGCGCAGTTCTGCGTGTGCAGAATGCTGTGCCCTTTCGCTTCAATTTTTCCACGGCACGGATTAATCATAGTTAAATCTGATTCTCTGCTAATAAAGCCTTAGGGCGGAAGTGCACTATTTCTTGAACTAATTAAGGGCGGAACTTGCTGTTCTAGCCACATTTTATAAGAGTGTAATGCTCTATGAATCTTTGCTGAGAAAAACTACAATGTGTTTTTTGTCTCCAAGCCTCTGAAGTCATGTGGGATGTTGGCCTAGTTTTGGCAAAAAATCAAGTCAGCACATCAATGTGTGAATGCAAGCAAGACTTTTGTTAGGACAACTTCTCATTTTGGAGTGTTAGGTGTCACATTTTAGGCTCTGTAAGCTAAATTCACCCAATGCTTTGTGTGCTGAGAGTTTGTTCTTGCCTATCTTTATAGGTATATATGGAAGAGTGTTAAAGCAAGGATCAAGGAGGAAATATGAGAGGAGTCAGATTTTAATTTATTTTGTATTTCGAGAATAAAGTCTACATTTTGAGAATACAGTCGAACTTTCGCTAGAAGTTTGATTTATTCTCCAACGTTTATTATCAATATTTCAAATGTATTTCCCATATTTTGACTTTATTCTCGACATTTTGACAATCTTCCTCCTCTCATTTTTTCCTCTCATGCTTGGCCCGAATGCTCCTCCGTAGGTATCTGACCATGTCGATACTTTTGGTTTTGTTTGTCCAGGTTTTGAGATATAGGCCTCTGAGATTGCTGTCTTTATCCCGATACAATGAAAGGGAAGGGAATTCTGTTTGTGATGCTCAAAGCATTAAAAATGACATTTAAAAATGTCAACAGCATTACACATTTCCAGAAACGGCGTTCCTGTGTAGAGGAACCTAGGGAACAAATATGATGAATGTGATTACATTTTCTAAACTCAAGGTTCACTTTCAGTGGATACAACTAGCGTATGATGAGAACCTTACCCCGACCTTAATCCCAAAACAGACAACGCTAACTTCTGTGTGAACATTTCTGAATTAATATTGCTCAAAATGTGATTTTAAAAGGGCAGCAGTCTACTTACAGTATGTTATATGAATGGTGCTTGGGTGACCCACTTTCTGTATGCCGCTGATCTGAAACACACATAATCAATAGGGCCGGCTCCATACGGCGTGATCAGTGCATTAAAGCTTTGAGTGGCGGAGAGCAGAGAGAGCAGCAGACACATGTGACAGCCCGCCAGCTCTGGAGAAGCTCTGAGAGAAATGGCAGCATCAGCAGGGGCATACAGAAACGCACTGTACCGATCCATCCATCCACACGACGGGAAAGCAGCTTCAAACAGACTGTGAAATCCATCTCATCTCCACAGTGAAGAGGGGGGGGGAGGGACAGAGTTTGACAGAGTTTGACAGAGAGAGAGAGAGAGAGAGAGAGAGAGAGAGAGAGAGAGACAGTAAAGGAGAGCCAGAAGGGACGAGTTATTAATTGAGAGACAGTCACCGGTCTCTGCAGGAGTTATTGATGTCTAATTGACTTTGGAAACTTCTGTGAGCCCATTTGATCTTGTTAATTATACAGCACTAATTTAACTCACACGCTCAGCGGCAAATACAAGGAGGAGATGCTTGGTGAATTGTGGAGCACTTTGTCCTGACTTCTACTTTGTCTGCTGTTCAACCTGCCTGTCGATGATGCTGGAAATATATAAATATACCCACAGAGGGAGAAATCCAGCACAATATGTTGCCTTTCACTTGAGATTATGAAGAGATGCTTTGCGGTAAATAGTGTGAAGGCTGTACTTCTGAGATAAGGGGCAAGGACCACCAACGGCCTCTTTAGCCCGAACTTAAAAAAAATAAAATGAAGCCCCAAAATACGTAAACTATTGGCTCATTTAGCTCAAGTATTACCTCCATGCTGGCGCTGCAATACGCGGATTTCTATCAAACACAAGTTATTACATTTAAGCACATCTAATATTACCAAAATATATTTTTAGTAGAATACCAAATTTCACATATTTTAATCAATTAAGTGTACGCTACCACAGAAACAAGCAATATCTCAGCGAGATGCATGTGAGTGTAATGCTCAGAGACACACACTTCACCCAAATCCCAACTATACAAACAGCCCCGAAACTGTGTGTCGAATTGAATGATGAAATCTGAACCCAAACGAAACCGCATCCATAGAGAAAAACGTGTCGGGCATTCTGATTGGTTATATAAGGGGAGCATGTACAAGGAAAGCAAGTGCACACACACTCATGCAGACCCCAGAGGCCTGTGTTTGCCTTTCCTGTAATCTGAGCTTCCGTTCTCTGAAGAATGATGTAACTGAATGCCAGCCCTAAACCAAGTAGGAGAGCCAGCCAGCCAGACATACTCAAATGTGTGTCTGCGTGTGCATTCTTTATATCTCTTTACATCACTTGTATCACTATTTACAACTGATTGCAAAAGGTTGTTAGAGAAAGAAGTTGTTTTATGTTGGGAGCTCTTTTTTTTGCCTCCACAGATTTTGCTGCAGTAAACATTATCTTTTATTGCATCACGTTGCCCTGCAGATACTTTTACAAGGTCACCAAGATGTGGCAGTGGACCAAGGCACACATAACTCTTGTAACTCTAAATCTTTGACTGTTTTGTGGTCCATAAATGCAAGTCTTTGGGAGCCAAGTACACACTGCCTCGGACTGTGAGCTGGTCAGGAGGGCATAGTCAGAAATCTGAATAAATTTGAAAGAATTATGGCCTTTTTTCTCTCCTCTCCTCTCCTCTTCTCTTCTCTCCTCTCCTCTCCTCTCCTCTCCTCTCCTCTCCTCTCCTCTTCTCTTCTCCCTACTCTCCTCTCCCTTTCGCCCCTCTCTTTACCTCCTGTACTTTTGTCTGCAGTGAGTATTCCCTGATAACCAGAAATGAGTCACCGCGCTGGGCTCTCCTTGAACAGGAGGCAATTGCAGAGAGGCCGGTACCTCCCTAACCCTCTTCCTGCCTTCTGCTTCAGCATCACCAGCAGGAAGCTGAAGCTGCCTCAGAGAGGAGAATGTTGATTTTAAAACTGCTCCTCCGGACACTTTTCTCTGCCGTCCAAATGGCTTTTCCATCTTCCAAACTGACAACCATCTCAGATATCAAAAAATAATGACCTAAAAAGGAAAGTGAAACAGTCGTCTGCAATGCTCCAAAAAACTCTTGCACTAAGTGAAGCATATGGCCTATGGCTTATACTTTAACTGTATAGTATGTTGCGAAATAAGCATGTTGTGCAAAAGGGGCTCATTCTTTGGCCTGGTGGTGAAATAGGTCAGGGTTTTCTTTACTTAGTAACACTGCAATTGATGCTAAGGGGGTTGCCACACAAGTTTTAAGTATGTGTGTGTCTGTGTGTGCGTGTGTGGGTCTCTGCTTGTTTTTCTCTCCATGTAACCCATTTGATGATCGACCACAGTGTTCCCCGCTCTGCCGGGGTTTCCATGCCAACGCAGCCAGTGGCAAGACAAAAGATGAGGACTCACTTGGTCTTTATCAAAGAGACCACTGCTTCAGTCTGTTGCTCTTGCTATCTCCTGTAGTATGTTGTGAAACTGATCTCGAGATATAAAAAGAGGACATAGTGTTCAGCAGTGGGTCTCAATCTGTTTTCATCACATGTACCTCCACTGCCCTGTGGAAGGCGAACCCTTCATCAACGCCATGTGTCACGTTCACAATAGGTTATGAATGGATTATTATCTGGGTGTCATTTAACAACATTCATTATTTAAAAGTGGTAACTTGCATTCGTCAAGTTTGCATTCGTAAACAGCCCCAATGTCCAATACATTTAATAACTATTCTACCACTAGCCTCCCACTACTCAACTGTTTATTGCTTTGACTTCATTAGCTGTTCATCCATTACTTTTAGTTAACTAGTTCAATGTTCATCCAATACATTAGGCTAACTATTTCAACAGTTAACTCGTTATTTTAAGCTAATTAGTTCGACATGCAATAGGCCACATTAAGCTAACTATTACTCAATGTTTACTCGTTACCTAACAGCATCACACATTTGTCAAATTCTTTAGCTTTTATCAAATGATCAAATCCCAATTGAAAGTTTTTAGTAGATTTGAATTAGTTTTGCTTTATGTTGGCTACCCCCTGGCAACTGCAGAAATACAAGTGGGATTCTTGGGAATCACTGTTGTAGAGTCGGCTTATTGCTACTGTGCCTTATTAAGGTGTGACTACTGAAATAGCTCCAGTATAGATTTGGAAGAGCATGAAGAGCTTAATTTGAAGTGAAACAAGAAAACATGCAATGAATATATAAATATATATATATAATTATGTCCATTTACAATGAGTAGCTAAATATTCACATCTGCAAATGATGAGTTCTTACATTATTGTGAAAACAAAAACAATGTAATGCACTAAGTCCATCTCATGCAGAATACAACGTGCTGTATTGACAAGACCAGGATGTAAACATTAGCTGCTAATCAAAATGCCAAACTCACATCCTGTGTTTACATACTAATTTCTCATTGTCATTCATAGAGGAAGGGATTTTACTGATGCATTTTTTATTTACACACCTGATTGTTAACACGCTCTCCACTTGAATATAGATGCACACTGATGCCAGTAGCAAAATGAGAGCGTGTTTCCACTGACATTGTTGCTTGCTGGAAATTAATAGTCTTGGCCACTTTGGTGACACAGCAATATCATTCTTCCATGAATGAAAGCACTTTCCCAAGTTCCTGCATGTCAGCCGAGCAAATAAGCTCATTCACTGCAACAATAAGTAAAGCTGAAGTAATGCATTCACATAAACAGCGCAGGGAGAATAACAGTTGAAAAGCAAAACTGTATTTAACCACTTTCTGAATGAATGAGTAAAGAAATGCCACAGCAGCTGCGTTTAGTGATACTGCGGGAGAACTTTCCACTCCATTCATCAGCAGTGAAAGAGGAAAGGGGGGAGTGAGTGAGTGAAGGGAAAGGGAGACAAATATTAAAAAAAGAATGAGAAAGAGATACAGATTTGATGAATGAGAAGGGCAAGCAAATGGGGAATTAGTAAGGAAAAGAGAAAACACGAGAGACTGCTGCAAAAACAGAAAAAGGGAGGGGGCTGTGGGGAAGAGAACAAAAGAGGGAAAGCATGATGTTTGGAAAAGACAGTTGGAAGAGTGAGTCGAGTTCAGACTTTCAAAGAGTTGCAGCGCCTGACTAATTTGCCAGTGCTGAGACCTCAACCAACCAAAGCCAATTTGTGCAGCTCAAGGTGACCCATGGGAGAGCGAATCAGTGTGCGTGTGTGTGTGTGTGTGTGTGTATGTGTGTGAGAGAGAGAGAGAGAGAGAGAGACCCAGAGAGAGAGAGTATTCCCTTTTTTGATAAATCCTCATCAGTGCCGCTGCGAACAAACAAGTGATGCTTTCACCTATCAAAAAGCCACACATGGGCATACTGTCACACACAAAACATACCCCTGCATCCTCATCACGGGGGGAAGATTAATGATCTTGCTGTTGTCTCTTCTAGATAACAACAGTCCTCATCATCAGTCGAGTATCCCGCCCTGCTGATCAATCATCTTAATGTAAAGAGATAGACTAACCACAGCCGCAGTCATCTGGTGATCGCTCATTATGGCTTCTGTGAACTCCTCCTGTGAACACTATGATCTTCACAGTATATCCATAGCCGAAGGCCTTTATTGACCTTAAATGATACTTAGCAGAGATGTGGACTTGATGACTTTAGATTCGACTTGACAAAATAAAAAGACTTGCAATTCAAATTGGACTTCAACAACAAGGACTCACATTACTTAGACTTGGGCCTTTTGACTTGAAAATACTTGACACATTCCCCCAAGCGCAAAGATAAAAATAAAAGTGTTTTAAAATGTTTTCCTTTCATTTCCTGAATCAACTAACGTTAATGCCATTTATTCCCAGAAAGTCAACAGTTAATTCCCCAGATCCAATTAGTTTGAACCAATTCGACAGGATCCAATCAGATGGCAGGAGAGAACCAAGAATAACTAATGTTACTGAGCACCAGTTGGGTGTTGACTTGGAACTTGAATTGCAACTTGAGTTCAAAGACTTGCAAAACAATGACATGGCCCCCCCTCTGATTCTTAGTGAATGGTGCTTGTGTAATCAAAACATGAAGTTGCTGCTATTGGTCATGATGCATTATGCATGTCTTTTTATATTGCTTTGTGTTTTTTTTATATCTGTTTTTTTTACCTTGCCTTTGTAAACCGTTGTAAAAATCTCTATCTATGTTTTTTGTGAACTTGCTTCTTAGACAAAAGCAGTTTCAGGAAAGTTGCAAAGCAGGACGATCAAAATGAATCACAATGCCGTCTTGTCAGAAAATCAAGGCTTTTTTCTCAGCAGACACAAAATACATTTTGAATAATACAAAAAGATGCAGATTTGGAGCCACCAGTCTCTGATATATTTGATTAAGTCCTCTCTGTTGCAGAGCTTTTGCACTCATTTCTTGTCAGGTATAGACATATCTGACAAGAAAATAATGAGCTCACTTCAATCACACATCTGCGCACAAATGCAGATGCTTGCATCCATGTTGCATTATGCCATTCATATTGTTTCAGGCGGCTGATAAGAGTGTGAGTTTGGGGGCGTGTGGTGGGGATTGAGGAGGAACGCTCTCATCTCATGCGTATTGGATTAATGGAGTCAACAATTCCCTGTGGCATTTCTCTGATTATGCACATACCGACTCGCCCCACTCTGCAGGAAGATAAACAAAAACATCTCAAAGCAAGTCGTCTACCCATAGGACACACATACACATACACACTCGGGCACACACACATACACACACACACACACACACACACACACACACACACACACACACACACACACACACACACACACACACTTTTAATGATAGCATATGTTTGCATAGGCCCTCATTAACACTTGTCCATACATGCACATTCATATGGATATACACACGTTGAATATGTATTGAAAGTGTTTGAATATATACTGTATATACTGGCACGAACACACACACAGACGTAAAAAAAAAATTCATTCCATGTGATTCACCAACCTGCAAGTCTTCCTCGGGGTCTCCATCTGGATGACTCATCCCTCATCAAATGGTGGCCCTGTAGGAAAATCAACACACTCCCAATCACACATCCACTTGCTCTGCCAATAATACAAACACTATCAAACATAGATGCACACGCACATGTGCGCACACACAAACACAAAGGGCTTCCCTCTTCTGTATGCTTGTCAAGAATTTATTTTAATGCACTGTATGGGAAGAAAGCCCCCCGCAAATAAATGTGACTGTGTGTGTGTGTGCGTGTGCGTGTGCATGTGCGTGTGCATGCGCGCATGTGTGTGTGTGTGTGTGTGTGTGTGTGTGTGTGTGTGTGTGTGTGTGTGTGTGTGCATTAAGAGAAGGATCACATGCTCCATGTGATGAGTCATACGCAGGCTGGTTTGCCAGGGAGCGGCTGGCTGGTTGGAAGCAGTTAGGCAGGAAACCCATCAGCAATGCATCGCTTAGCTCAAGACTCCGGTGAGATTCATACAAGACTTTCTGACTTTCTTGTTAATTGATGTTTGATTTGCAAGTTGGCTGCAAAATAGCTGCCTTTACATGTTACATGCTGTTCTGTTATGGGAGCAGCCACACACTTCGCAATCAGCCAGTTTAACAGCCAGTTTCACACCTCATTAGTTCATTTAATGCATTGGAAGATGGATACAGATGGTTTTGGAGAGAGGCAAAATTCTGCATGCGTGCCAGCGCTCCAGACCTTCTTCATTAGGTCAATGTCATGTCGTTGTATTCCACAGTCCTATTATTTTGTGTTTCATGACTTTGTAATATAAACAAGCAAAGAAATGTTGCCTCGAAGATTAATGGAAATCACACCGATTTCATATTTTTAATTGAGCTAAATCCCAATGGAGTAACCGTATTTAAATATAATGATTAACATTAAGCTTTGAACATACTAACTACAGCATAGCTAAATGAATAAACAAATAAATAAATAAAGCAACATTTTCAAGGTCAAAATGACAGGTGCATGCTAAAAATACACACACGGAGGAGTCAGGTGGTGTTGAAGCTTGACAATTAAAGGTGTTATGCTGAGTTATTATACTAAATTCTTACTGGATTGATTTAAGAGAACAGAATATTTACCTCGATGAAATAAGTGCGTTTCTTTGAAGAATTGGGTCAGCTTTTGCAATAATTATGTTCTCCCTGCACAAACACAGTAAAAGCTTGAAAAATGTCTTGAAATAGTGGACCAAATAAAAGGCAGCTTGAAAAATCACAGCTAACATGTTTATCCTTCAGCATTGCAACCATGAAGCAAAGCCAGGGAGGAAAACCCTTAGCATTCCATTCATACCAGAAACCAGGATTTAATGGGAATGGGGTTTAATTTGGAGAAATTTGGATGCTTACGATGCTGCTGGTGGAAGACTAGAAGGCTAGAATACAGAGTATACTATAGTTAACTCTACAATTATTTCACCTGGTTGCTTTAAACTATACAATATTACACCTGGTGTATGTATAGAAGATTTATGAAATGCACATATATGAGCCATCACCTATGGATTCTTTGAGAATGATTAACATTGAAAGCACATGATCTATAAGCGAGGAGGAGGAGGTGGAACTGAGGAAAGATGCTGCATTAGAGGGGTTGTAATGATTAAAGGCTTTCTCTCTGACACAGATCCACATCAAATGTCTTGAGCATGTTTTTATCCTCCGTCCATAGATCCATATGTGGAATGCAGAATGTAGTTAAGCCATATGTAGCTAATGCCCGTTTAAAGAGAGCGAGGAAGAAAGGGGGGAGTGTGTGTGTGTGTGTGTGTGTGTGTGTGTGTGTGTGTGTGTGTGTGTGTGTGTGTGTGTGTGTGTGTGTGTGTGTGTGTGTGTGTGTGTGTGTGTGTCCATCCAAGTTAAAAAAAGATTGAAGAGATAAGAGACCAGATCAATCTGGCAGGAAAGATAAATTGCTAAGAGACAAGCATGCGTGTGCGTGCATCTGTGTGTGTGTGTGTGTGTGTGTGTGTGTGTGTGTGTGTGTGTGTGTGTGTGTGTGTGTGTGTGTGTGTGTGCGTGTGTGTGCATCAGGCAGGCGCATGAAGAGGTGCCAGAAGAGAGGCTTTGATGAAACAGCTGTAGGCAATGGCAGGAGAACGATGAGACACTGGGTCACTCATCACTTAGTTTTACCTTGCACCTCCGGGTGTGTGTGGATGTGATTGTGTGTCCTACACCGGTCCGAGTAAGCTGGGCTCCTATCGTCAACTCAAATAGAAATCACCCGGTGTAGCTGAAACATCTTTGGCAAACACTTGCATCTTTCTCACAACCCCTCCACAGATTCTATCCTCTTCACAAAGTTTGGAATTCTCCTCCACATCAGTCATCTCCTCTCCCTGCCCGGTGCTCAGGATGCTGACTTTCTACAAGGCCCAGACTTTGACATCTGGTGACCTAGATAAGTAGGAAACACACTGAGCACATCAGCCGATCTGTGAGACTCAAGGGTGATTAAAGCACATAATCTACCTGATATATAATGAGGGGGAAACAGCCCAGATCACAAAGGCGGACAGACACAAAGATAACCACACAGAAATGAGGACGACATGGTGTGGTGCACATCTGTCATGTTCTGAAAAGGCAAAAAACCTTTGTAACCTAAAAGCCCATGATGTGTATGCTCTCTAATAGATTTAAAAGTACAGTTCTGTGAATCATATGCTCAGAGTATATTTGGAGTATACATGTGTGCATCCAACTGTGTGTATGTGTGTGTGTGTGTGTGTGTTTTGATCCCACCCCTTTTTGTTCCAGATGCCAAAAGAAAAAGATGTGTATGAGTCATAGCCTCGTGGTGTAAAACATCAGTGATCTGAGTGTCCCTGATGAAGAGCAAATGTGGAGAGACTACAACCCCGCGGAAACAGTCTGCGACAATGCTGCTTGGTTTCCACGACAACCATGCTCTGCGAGGATCGCCGGGAACATAACGTTTTTCTCTAATGAGGCAAACTAGATCATTTTGTCCATCTACCTGTGTACCTAGTAGTCTTTCCTCCCCTCCTCGTGCCTTTTATCACTCATGCACACAGAGGAAGGCGGCGGGGGAGAGGGAGGGAGGGAGGGAGGGATGGAGGGAGTGAGAGAGGAGGCGAGGTTATGAGTGCAGCTTGTGTATTTACTCTGTACAATTCTGAGAGGGTAAATTGCTTCTCTGTGCCCTGATGTGAGACTCGCAAGACAAATGTGAAAAAGATTGCCCTTTTCTAACTTACTGATTTGCACTGTAGTGGCAAAGTCAAGGTGACCCCCGCACTACTTCTGCTACCGCTTTACAAACACACATGTAATCCCAATGTCACCGCGTCCAACCAAGGAAGTATAATCAAAACCTTGATCTGACTTCACTAATCTCCAACTATAATGATCTTCTTGTTTGTTGTAACAAGTGAAAGGCTGCTAGATATTATACTATGTCAGCAGGTCAGCAGTACAGCATAGTTCTCATCTCAGAGTTAATCTATGAAGCTCTGTCAGTATTAGTAACTGTTTTGTTAACATCAGGGACAGTCTGTGCTGTAGGCACACACAGTATACAGATGTCTTCTCGAGGGAGGTCAGGGACATTCTTGTGTATCTCACAAAGAACCTTCGTCACTGCATCCTTCTCTATCGTGACTGTGCGTGGTGCTTAAGGGTATCATCTATGATAAAAAATGTAAACAAAATGATGGTTGTCCTACCAGCAAAGTTTTAAGCACCAAACAACAACCTGCTATCACTCACTTAAGATGATTAACAGGTCATTAAACCCACAGGCCAACCCTAGGCAACACATTAATCTTGATATACTTGATGGTGTTGTTGCATTTCTATTTAGCCAACATCAGATGTGCAATGCCTGTATGTGAATTTAGCTTAAATTGTGGTTAAAAGTTTAGTGGAACCTTACCCCTCAAATGAAAGCTTTGTAAAACATGCTTTCATTTACCTGAGCGATTTCCTGACAATAGTTGACCAAACTTTCTGGCCTGGTACGTAGGTGGGGGTTGGGATCCGGTGGCGATCGGCGAGGCGCTGGTTTCGGTCAGCAGTGCGGAGCAGCAGAGACCGAGCGTCCCTCCAAACCCTGCGGCACCGGCGGAGATGAGCCTGGACTGACGGTACTGCAATGTCATCCTCCTGAGCGGGAAACAAGGGGGGTTGAAAGCCCAAGGAAACTTCAAAAGGCATACCGGTTGCAGCGCTGGACAGAGAGTTGTGGGCATACTCAATCCAGGCGAGTTGGGAGATCCAGGAGGAGGGATTCCGGGCGGTGACACCGCGAAGAGCGGCTTCCAGATCCTGCTTGGGACGGGGGGTAAACCCGTGACGAAATCGAGGGCAATGTGGGACCATGGACGGCTGGCAATGGGAAAGGGGCAGAGCAGACCAGCAGGTGGGCGGTGAGAGGACTTTCCACGAGCACACACTGTACAGGCAGAAACAAAGGCACGTGTGTCAGCGTCCATAGTGGGCCACCAGAAATGTCTCTTCAGGAGGGACAGAGTGCGGCCTATCCCCGGATGACAGGCAAACCGGGACAAGTGTCCCCACTGGAGCACCTGGGAGCGAACAGAGTTAGGAACAAACAGACAGTTAGGTGGCCCGATACCTGGATCGGGCTGAGTTTGTTGAGCCTCCTAAACCAAGGATTCAATCTCCCAGGTAACTGCCGCCACAACACCCGAGGTAGGGAGGATGGTGTCAGGACTGGCGGGGACCTCTTCAGAGACATGCTGGCGAGAGAGAGCATCAGGTTTAATATTCCGGGAGCCAGGGCGGTAGGTAAGAGTGAACCTGAAGTGACCAAAAAACAACGCCCAGCAGGCTTGGCGAGAGTTTAGACGTTTGGCTGTTTGGCCAGGTTCTTATGATCAGTCCAAACAATAAATGGGTGTTCAGCTCCCTCAAGCCAGTGTCTCCATACCACCTGAGCTAGTTTGACAGCCAGTAACTCACGGAATCCTAACCAGGTGGTACGCGTTCCTCAAATCCAGCTTGGTGAAGATGTGGCACCATGGAGAGGCTCAAAAGCTGAGTTCATCAGAGGTAGCGGGTACTTGTTTTTAATGGTGATGTTGTTCAACCCTCGGAAGTCAATGCATGGCCGTAGGGATTTATCCTTCTTGGACACAAAAAAGAAGCCAGCACCAATAGAAGAAGAGGATGGTTGAATAATGCCAGCAACGAGGGATTCTTTGATGTACTTCTCCATGGTCTCCCTCTCAGGACGTGAGAGGTTGTATAGCCGACTGGAAGGTAGGGGAGCACCAGGGAGTAAGTCAATGGCACAATCATAGGGGAGATGGGGAGGCAAAGCGAGAGCACGTTGCAACCCCCAACCCCCATTTTGACTGGAAAATGGGGGTTGTGACGCTTTAACCAGGGTTGTCCCAGAGTAATAGGAGCATGAGGAGAGGAGATGAGGTGGAATTCAATCAGCTCATGATGGTTACCAGATAGAATGAGGTGCACAGGACTGGTCCGGAGTGTGACTTTGGCCAGAAGTCTCCCATCCAGGGCATTAGCATTGAATGGGGAAGCAAGGGATTTGACAGGAATGCCAGCTTGTGCACTTACTGTCCAAGAAATTCTCATCCGCAGCAGAATCCACTAAAGGCAACAAGGGTAATGACTCTTGATTCCAACACAGGGTGGCGTGAAACTGCAGGCATTCGAAGGGTGGAGAAGAAGTTTGACTCGCCAGTTTCCCCACTTTTACCGGTGAGCCTAGTCTTTTGGCTGAAAGGGGCAGGAAACCAGGAAATGGCTGGTCCGGCCGCAGTACAGGCACTCCCCTGCTCTCATCCTTCGGAGCCTCTCAGCTGGAGACAGTCGAGCACAACCCAACTGCATGAACTCCGGTTCGGGCTGAGGGTTAGAACTGGCACCCCCAAAAAAACCCAAGGTACAGCCAGCTGCTCTAGGGGGCTCTGGCTCAAGGCACCACTGAGTAACCTGGTCAGATATCCTAATAGCTACTCTGTTAGCTTTGGCTAAGGACCTAACCTCCTCCCTGAGAGCCACCTCCTGACCAATATCCTTGTTAAGCCCGATCTGAAATGCAGTGATAAGGGCAGAATCATTCCAGCCTGATTCAACTGCCAAACGGACACTGAGCTTGCTCTGTCGCAGTTTCGTTAAGTGTTGACCTGCGAGCTGCCCCCGTACAGGGTGGTCAAAAACAAGGCTTAATTCAGCTGAAAAAGCTACAAATGACTGGGCTGTGGTGGAGCCTTGCACATAGAGGGCATTGTACAAGCTAAGTGGGGCTCCCTCCAACAGATTAACAATGTAAGCTACTTTAGCTACCTCACTGCTGTAGCGGGATGGCTGGGCATCAAAAGCTAGCTGACACCGTGTTGGGAACTCATGGCAGGTGTTGGGGTCACCAGAATACTTGGATGGGGGTGGGATGTGAGGCTCAGAAACTGGAGAGGCATGAGGAGCTTGTTGGGCAGCTACTGGTTGCTGAGCAGAGGTTGCTGCCACGGCTTGGGTCTGTTGGAAGCAGAGCGTTGCCAGTGTGGAGGTGATGTCCTTCAACTGATTCACAACGGTTTGCAGCGTGTGCTCCTGATGACCCAAACGCTGTCCCTGGTTGGAGATTGCAGTCTTCAAAACATCATAATCCGCTGGATCCATGGTGACTAGATTATTTTGTCACGTGTGCAACAAGGGAAGGACCCAAACGCAGGACACAAACTTGGAGCAATAGGTGGGAGGTTTATTGAAGGGGTTTCCAGGGAAAGGGGACGGAGGACGGAGAACAATGGATGGCAGGAGTGAGGCTTGGAGCAGGTGAGTTGACTGAACTGCAATCAAGGGAGAGTGAAGGGGGTGACACGCCCACAACACAGACACATACACAGAGAGAGAAACAAGCAGGCAACACAGGGAAAACACAAGGAATGACAGGAGGCGTGGCCGTGACACCGCCAACTTTTTTGAACTGCAATACTTAATTGCAGATGTATCTCTTTATTGCAAGATTTACATTATTTCCAGTCAGAAAAGCAAGGGATTCAAAAACTATCACTTGGAAATCAAATCAAGAAGATCAACATAAAGAAAACATAAATTGTGCTCTGAGGTTCATGCCGGCTCTCAAATCTCAAGCTCCTGAAAGTAAAAGTAACATTGACAAAAAAAATAAAGGCGAGTAAAGGTGTACTCTAGGGTGATTGAATGCTGTTTCAATAAAGTTTCAAGCTGCTTCTAAATTACTTTCACATGGTGGCAAATTAAATGGAAACCAGTGACTTTCTGTAAAGTGGGATATCCATCTTAACATTTATGGTCTGCTTTAGAAAATAGTCATAGTCATATAAGATAACACATGCACAACCACTGGTATGGTCGTTGAAATGTCTGTGCACAACGCCGCTGTCCTGTAGTCCAGCTTCGAGGCCTAATAGTGGGAGATGATCTCACCATCATGCCCACGATGAATGCTGGATCATTCAATTATAAAGCAACACAATGAATCATTCTCCTCTTCTCTGACAATCTCCTCCACACACATCTGACACGGCCAAACCTCAGAAGATGGCCCTGTTATCTCCATAATATGGACAAACACTGACAGTTGTCTGGATGGAAGGCCATTTCGATGGCAGCAGATCAAATGAGAGCTCATTATGGAAAAAGTGACACATTAGTGTCTGCAGCGAGGCTTACAGTCACGGTATAAAGAGACGGCAGTCCTGCTGAGAGATGCCTGTGCCCCTGCGAAATTCCTCTCCAGAAAGGATGGAATGAAATTAGTGAACTGGAGCTTCAGTCCCGTGACTTCACTCAGCTGAAAGAAAGAGACACTCTGCTGACGTTTGTCTATGTGTGTGTATGTGTGTGTGTGTGTGTGCGTGCGTGCGTGCGTGTGTGTGTGTGTGTGTGTGTGTGTGTGTGTGTGTGTGTGTGCGTGCGTGTGTGTGTGTGTGTGAGAGAGAGGCATTATTTCTATCTCGTCCTCTCACTCTGTGTCTATCTCCCTCACACACTCACATAGATGTCTTGTTCCACAGTAAATGTGTCAGTCATGGGTCTCATCGCTGGAGAAGCCTGTCAGATCCTCCCCTCCCCCCTCTGCCCCCATGCACTTTTTCCTCTCTCCTCTCCATTTTTGGACATTTTCAAAAGGCTGTTAAAGGAGAGCGAGGGGTTCACAACAAAAAGAAAATGGTGTCTCTTAAAGCCAAGCTGTGTTTCTTGGGATAATGGGGATTTTGTGGCGATCAACAAAGAGTCAAAAGGGAATAGGTCAGCATTCGAGATCTTACTTGAAGGATTGGACACAGTGCAAACTACAGCAAAACATCTTCATCTATTTCTCACCCAGTATGAGAAAGCCCTTTTCTGAAGCAAGTAATGGTAAATGGTAAATAAAGCAAGGCAATGTATATTTAAAACAACACTAAGAATTAAGCTATGACGAGAATAATTTAAGAAAAACAGTCCAGCCATCTTACTGTATATTTAAAGGCCAGCTAGATTACATGGCTCGAGGCAATTAGCTGTATGGTTGGGCTTCATTTCACATTTTCATGGTTCAGGTATTTTCCTATCTGTGGTCTCCTTCACTTCTGGGAGACTACCCAAAGAAAATGGACAAATGCATTATGGAGAACACAGACGTTTGGGAGGCGACCCCGAAGTTAATTTAACGCTGTATATTTGACAACCTGTTGCGTATTTGAAAAACAATCTGTCTTGAGCCATTGTGTCAACAAGCTGAAACCAAGCAGCAGGGTGCAGTGTTTCTCGAGAACTATTCGTAGTTTATTTTACTGGGAGAGTCTTTCTTCTTCCCTGTTAAAGCATCAATCTGAAACAGTGCTACGGCAATCCCTGTCAAAATTCCCGTCGCAGTAAGTGATTGACTCAGCTCAAGGCCAGATATATCAGCAGAGTGTTCGGCATGCCAGGAGGCCCGTGTACGTGCAAAGTGGTGATACAAATTAATGAGGAAAGTCCCATATGTTTAAAAAAGGAATTCAAGCTATGCATAATGCCCACCCATGTTCCCTCTTTACTGCAATATCAAACAAGCTCACTTTTCGTCAAGAAAAATGAGAGCTGGTTCATGAAATCTCTATGGGCCCTGTGAAGAGCAAATATCTGATGATCTAAGGTCAGTATTTAGCTCTCTCTATGTTTGTGTTATGCACATAGCGATCCAAAAAAACAAAATGTAATGGGAAAAAACCTGTTTCATGGCAAAATCCTAAGTTTTAGAGTATTATAAAAGCTTAACTCAACATCTGCTAACCGTGACTGATGCTTACACTCGAGAGACACAGGGATCAGGGCTTTAATTGGGCAAGACTTTGTTTTCCTCCATTAACACGCGGATATGAATGAATGACTGGTTGAACTAGTGTTCTTTCAGCCAGCCAAGGCCCCTGTTATTACACAAGTGCTGGACCTCTGCCATGTTACACAACTCGGAGAATAGGTGAACCCAGAGCAACAGAGTTAACCTGGCTGCGGTCAGTGCAGTCCCCTCACTGTGACGCCATGGAAGAAGTTGAGGATCAGTCTCTTTTATCCACTGTCACTGAACCATCAGATTTAAGCTGGATAAGGTCTTCAGTGATAAAGACTTCAGCTCAGAGAACTCAGAGACAATGTTACATGTTGACCCCTGGTGGGAGGGAGTGTGTGTAGTTACAAGACACACAGACCCGCCTATGCTGATCCCAGCATGTGTTTCCTGTATGGGAATGCTTAGGGCAGTATGCTTACAGTAAGTCTGTGTGTGTGTGTGTGTGTGTGTGTGTGTGTGTGTGTGTGTGTGTGTGTGTGTGTGTGTGTGTGTGTGTGTGTGTGTGTGTGTGTGTGTGTGTGTGTGAGCATGAACACACAGAAAGGAAGGGAGTGACAGAGAGAGGGAGAGAACGAAGGCATATCCGAGGGGATCAAACCTAAACCACAGGATATTTCTGACCTTGAGGGCGAGCGGGTGAAGCAGGGAAGGGGGAGGAAAGAGAGAAGGAAAGGAAAAAAGAGAGGAAAGCTGAAAGGAAGGAACAAAGAGTTGGAGGGAGAGAAAGAAAGGAGCGGAGTCTTTGGAGGGCAGCTGGAAAGCCTCCAGAATCCTCCGCTCAAACCAACCATAAAATTCCAACCGAAGCTACAAAACCAGTACGAGGACGGACGAGGGTGCCTTCTACCCACAATGTGTGTGTGTGTGTGTGTGTGTCTGCATTTGTGTGTGTCTGTGGTGTGCACACATTTACTTTTGTGTGTGTCTGTGCCATATGTGATTAAAGGGTCGAAGCAGAAAAGGCCAGGAGGCAGACGAGTGATGCAATCCACGGAAGCGAAGGAGAGGACACAAGGGCGGCAGGAAGGAAGGGAGGGAAGAGAGGAAGGAGGAATTGTTGCTTCTGGGGATCCAGCTCTCCAGGAATGTGCTGACGGTCATGTCCCACACAGTCTAGGAGAGTGTTGCATTCTGGGAAGCTCTGAGGAGGTGAGACCACCTGTTTTAGAGCTCTACAGTTTGCAAACGGGTGATAAAATCACACATTATACAGAGATAGACTAAGTGAGTCATTATTGTTCATTTTCAAAAGGCACAACAATCCCTTTTCCCTATGCAAACTGGTCTCTCGCAGTGCAGCCTGCAGGCCCGAATCCACCCTCACGCAGCAGCAATGGAGATCTATTTTTGGTGCGAGCTACACAATGTCCACAAGCACCCACACAGGCTCAGTGGGTAAGGTGATTGGTAAGCCTGGACAAATAGTCTATTTATGAGCATCACAAGAGTGGGAGGTTGTCCTTGAGCTGCTTTGTCTACCGTCTGAAGTGCTAAGTGCCATATACAGTTACAATAGATAGAACATGGACAAGGACGAGTGAAGGTGGAGAGGGGATGAGGGGATGAGGAAGGGAGAGGGGGGGGGGGGGGGGGGGTGAGGGCGAGAGAGCACTGGGAATAGAGATGGTGAGTCAGAGGCCATTTGGAAAGTAATTTCATCTCTGAATGCCGTATATCTTTTCATCAATGAAAGGAAAGTATTTTCCGAACCAGAAGAAAAAGATCTCTGTTTGGTGAAATGGAGCCTATTTGAGGGGGAGAGGACAGATACCATTCTTAGTTTATTTTTGCACCCTATTTATTTCATGTAGGTGAAGTTGTTTGTTGGAATAAACTGCAGTGAAGTAAAGCTTAGAAGACTAAGAGTCTACAGCCAATGCTCTGTGAGGCTGTCTGAAGACAAACACTGTGCTAACATGCTGATCTGTTTTTCTTCAAGAACAACACCACAAACGTAAAATAAATGTATTTGTTTAACGAGTCACAACAGAACATGAGTATTCCAGTTTGGCAACTTTTTAAAAATATAATTAGAATGCATACTAACTATGTTTACAATGCATTAAAGAGGGCCGTTATAGAAAGTGTTAACATAACTTTAACTTGATGGTGGCGCTAGAAGAAAAGTCACCTCTGGGCAACATGAATATCTGTACAAAATGTTATGCTGCTATGCTATAAATATGCTATGCTATGCTACTAGCATGGTGGAAACTATTTTTTTAAATATATTTTTTGCTTGCTTATGATAATATGTGGACCTGTGTGAGCCTGTGTCCTTCTGCAAATAATAGTATTTGTCATCAGTCAAGAAAAAACACTTTTCCACATTATGGCACTAAGAGTCTTTTACCAATTTGTTTGTGAATCATTGGTTTCTTATGTCCTGATGTTACATAATGAGGTTTTAGGGGTTCCAGTGACATTCTGGACTGAATGTGGTGTGGTGTGGCATCCAGCCAGTGAACAGTGAAGAAAGAGAGGGGGGAAAGAAGTTAGGTTGAAGTGTTAGGAGAGACTACCAGAGACAGGTCTGGACTGCTATGTGTATCCTGGCAAAGGAACCTTGGCCTTGACAGGACTTCACAAACATGAACATTATTTGACTCCTGCCCAACTTACTACCTTACAAAATCATGCATGGAGATCATTCCCTTTTTCTAAAACAACCAAAAGCACCCTCCAATACGGCATACAATCAATAAAGTGTATCCTTAGTGTCAAACTAGGAACACACCATTGATAAAAAGAAAAGAAAAGGATGCCTGCTGAAAGTATAAGAGCATTAAAAAATAGATTCATGAAAGATGTTTTCTGTTAAAGACACCACAGAAAACTGAGTTGGACTGGTTTTTGATTGGTCTGGCATCAGCTGTGTGGTTCTATGGACAAGCACAAAGGGAAGGCTGCGGTTATTTTTGGACCACCACCGTCTGGACTTCCATGTACTGTAATGTTTTAGTGTTTACCATCACTAGTTCAGTTCTTCTGGGATTATGAGTCAGCCCTGTTAAGGAATTGTACAGAGGTCCTTCAAGGACACTGACCTACCCTCACTGCATCCAAATTAAAGTGTTTGTACGACTCCAGCACACAAACCGAGCCCAGAGACTACCATCACCACCAAACTCCTCAATTCTGCTGTGTTTTCTTTTCAGTGTGTGTGCTCTGTAGCCTCAAATTAAAATTGGCCTTGGGTTTGAGTTTGACTTTTTCTCTCACACAGTGCATATTTTGTCATGTTGTTTGTGCGCTGTGGAACGTCAGCACGGATATTTTCGGTCGCATTGAGGAGTCTACCCATAGCAGAGCAAACACAACCCGACGTCGGCAGAGCGTTTTGTTTGCTGAGCCCGTCACCTTTCAGCAAGCATTTGCAGCTCATCTTCTTCACTGACAAAGTGATGATGTATCCATGGGAATTTAATTGTGTTACTGTAAGGACTGGCAATGCAGCTGGCTATCAAGCATGCCATGTACTGGCAACATCTGAACCTTTGGCTGTAGTCTTGACATCCACATTCTCTCCCCCCGAGCTGAACTGTGCACTTCCGAATAACACAAAATGCCCCGCAGTCATTTAAAAAAGTCAACCAGTATCACTGCTGAAAGTAGATTAAAATGGCATGTTTCTGAAATGACTGTTTGACCTTTTGTTATTTCAGTGAAGTATATGTTCATCCCCTTGATTACACATGTCAACCAGTGATGACATGTAGAAACCTCAAGTCTGGTTCTCTGCCATATCTTCCTTCTGACAAAGCATCCTGTGACAACATCACACACCACAACTTGGGTTTAATATTACCATCAACATTACTCAGAACCTGACCCTGCTGAACTTTTGTATACAGTATATGTCAAATTACAGTATGCGGCACAAGAACAATGAAAATGCTATGACTATATAATACTTTGCACCATATTAATAGCTATGCAAATACTTTTGATTACCAGGAGCAGTTCCAGATCATTACATCTGCAGATATTGTGTGTCTATAATAAAATGATTAACCAGGAAGGAGCAGTTGTATGAAAAGTGTAATCTTTCAAATACGTTATTGTGTGTGGCAGAGTCATGTAGGTTTATAAAAGTCAGGTGGACACAGTGTTCCAGGTCAGAGCTGAGGTCTGCACCGCTTCGGTCCAGAGAGCAGTATGAGTCACCGGAACAGAGCAGATTGCTAGCTTGCAGAATTCATTAAGACAAATGTAAGGTATATGGATTTCCTCTGGAAGGAGAAAAAAAAACCTTGGCAGCTGCAGAACAGCACCCTAGTGAATCCTCAAGTAGCTTTCCATACACCTTTGGAATGACAGCATGATTTTTTGCAACTCTGTAGATGATTTATGATGGTCTGAATGTAAAGGAATTACCTTAAATCCTTCAGCGTGCTGGCCGATTTTGTATTGTTTTTGGAACCATTCTCATACAACTAAAACAGACTCTTAACGTTAGGCTACTGTATGGGCACTAAACAACTACTTTTTAAGCAGCTAGTTTAATACATAATGAGTAGGTTTGCCTAGTAAAACTATCGGCTAAATGAGAGTCGTCAGTGTGGACACTGATAATGCTTAAGAAAATGCAAATGTGGCTGTTGAAGGTGCATGCTAATGTCCTTTTTAATTAAACACGAGCTGCTGTATCATGTCACCTCCCTCTGTGCAATGGCGCCCCAGTGTGGGTACAAGACAGTCCTGCAGTAATAAACTCTCGCCCAGTCCAGTTATTGGTGTCACAGTTACGGTAATGTCATTACTTTCGTAAATTACTGTTAAAAATGTAACACTAGTGTTACAGTTGCTGTATACCTGTAGGCTACCCCGTTCACAAGATAGGTGCTTACACTTAGCTTGCGAAAATAGGTGAAGCAGAGTTTTACTTAAAATTAAATCCTTATTACGGCAATAACAGTAGCAATATAAGTGCAACACGTTATTGCTCAACGCCTGATAACAAAAATAGTAGAACAGAAGTAAGGCAAAGCCAAGAAACTACAAATTGTAAGCTAACGTTAGCTAAACTAGCTTAACAGTAAAGCCTATAAAGCCTCAAATGTAACGTTTAAACTAATGTCAGAGGCGCTATATTTCGGGCGACAACATTATGCGCTTGTAGTCAATTAATCTGCTAAAATGATCCAGGAGCAGTAGTTGTGCTCAGGGATTCAAACTTTAAAATCGACCATAAATGAAGGACTGATCCTGAGTCAGCCACCTCGGCACCGGATGTCGGTTTCGGGAGCAATTTATACAGGAAATACCTTCCGCTGTGGTGAACATTTGTGAAGGGCTGCCATTTTACCGACCTTACGGTAAGAACACTTGCTTCGTGTTGTGTAGCTCGCTGCCTGCCTCATGCCCCGTGCTCAGTGTGCGGTATATTGAACTCGTATCATCGCATATCCAAGCAGTTTGTTTGGTTTGTTTACAGTCAACGTTAGCTAACCTAGCTTGCGTCTGTGATGCTACTGTTAGCAGTTACTAACCCTGATAACGTTATCACGGCAAAAGCACAAACATATCCCAACAGTCTGTTTCCACTGCAGTTAGGATTTAGATATTAAGGGTTTGGTGGGTTTTCACCTTTCACCTCATGTTAGAGAGGTTATAGTATTTTAACGAACTTGCGATGTATGTGGCTTAATATTAGCTGCCTTTTTTTTTTGCCTTTGAGCAAGGAAATTGACTTCATAGCGGATTTTAACTAGCTAGTTTATACGCAACGTTCACTGCTCTAAAAGTATCCTGACGCATGGTGACGCACAAAAACCACAAACGGGCTTCTTTAAAAATATAGTGTTATTGTAGCTCCATGGTCCCAACTATGAAAAAGAATGTACAATGTGTGTGTTCACACTTTGCCTCTTTTTGTTTTTCTCAGCAGCACAAATGAATGATGGTGCTCAAAGTGGTCCAGCTCACCTCTAAGTGCCACCATGAAAACATCCTGGCCTCTCTGCATCAGCTGAGGCTGCAGGGACAGCTGAGTGATGTTACTGTGCAGGTAGACTACCAGGGAGACGTGCAGGAGTTTCAGGCCCACCAGTTGATGCTCGCAGCGTCCAGTGGCTACTTCAAGAAGATCCTTCTCTCGCAGGACGCTACCAGAGACAAATTATTACTCTCCAACATGCACTCTAATGATTTCTCCAAGTTTTTGGAATTTGTTTACACTGGTAAAGTTGAAGTTGTCCGAGACAAGATTGGGGATGTTCAAGCAGCGGCACAACTTTTGGACTGTGAAGATCTGTCTGAGGTTTGTGGTGAGGCTATGAGTGCTGGAATCCTACAAAAACCTACAAATAAAACATCTGAATCAGAATTTGTTGATAAAGGTGACTTACACGGTGCCGAGAAAGAAAAAAGGACAAAAGGGAAGATACAGCCTAAAAGCATACTTCTAAAGCGGCGGCTCTCTCCACAGAGCTCCAAGAAAGAAGTACTTTCAAAAAGATTAAATCAAAAGAATGTAGTGAAGGGTGAAAAAAGACATCTAAGAAACCTAAAACTGAGGTTGACTGGTCAGAAAATCCTTCAGAGTCGTTTGAATACTAAAAGAGGGGCTGACCTTAAAAATGAAAACCAAGTTATCAATGAAGACGCAGAGGAGAAGGAGGACAGGACTGACGCGGAGGCTCAGGCAGAGGATGTGGACAAGTCATCTTTGGGAATGCCAGCTTCTGATGCGGATGATTGGGAATGTGAGGGATATGTGCAGAGTAGTGATCCTGAAGACTCCTTGTTGTTATCTCTGGGGGAGGAAGAGGAGGACGAGGAAGAGGACGAGGGGGGAGAGTCCAAGGAGACATCTAAAAAAACATCCAAGGCCCAGTTCCAGTGTAACAAGTGCCAGCGGACCTTCCACTATGAGAGAAGTTACTTAAAGCACATCAGGTAGGACATATTAGTGCTCCTGGGTTTATTTTATTGGTTGAAACCATAGATACCCTAAAGTATCTGAACTGAATCTTGTATTGCAGGTATTTGGCCAGGTTTGCAGTAAATGACAAGATTAATTCCAGGGCAATTGCAAGCTATTGTTGGTCTCATACCCTTCTATCATTGTTTTAGTAGGCGTTCATAATACACCCAGCCTTTTAAAAATACAAAAAGCTTATGCGGATAACTGAGCAATAAGTTACTAAATACTGAAATGTGTCCATACACAAATGGTTCGCTTAGTTGCGATAGCGCCGTGCTCGTGCTACCACAGCTCTACGATGTTAACGGGAGTAAATCTTTTGAGGCAAATTCAATTCAAAAGCTTGAGCTTGGTCAGACGATCATCAATGCCATTTGTCTTCTGATTTTACTGTAACCGTTACTGATCTCTTGGCCAGTACGTACCATGGGGTGAAAGCAGATGTCATCTATCGCTGTGAGACCTGCCAGCAAACCTTTGCTAACCGCAGCAATCTGAAGATCCATGAAAAGCACGTCCACAGTAATGAGAGGCTTTTTGCATGCGAGTCTTGCGGAAAGACCTTCAAACGAAAGAAGGATGTTGTCCGCCATCAAAGACAGGTGAGGATTCATTACATTCTACACACTTCCTGTATCTAAAATGCATATACAGTGCTATTTACATGATAAAATACACTCAATGTTATGTATAATTATGCAATAATAATAATAATAATTTCCAAAGTGTCACATTTATCGTCATGTTTTCCCCTGATTGATCATTTCTGTCTTACTTCCCTGCTGCTTCTCAGGTACATGAACGTAACAATCTGCGACATGTCTGCCCTGACTGTGGAAAAGCACTCAGCTCCAAAACGGCCCTGCTGTTGCACGAGAGGACACACACGGGTGCAAAGCCTTTTGAGTGCACCGACTGCGGGTCCAGATTTACCCAAAACTCTGCACTCAAGATGCATCGCAGGTACGGAGCTCGCTGACGATAGATGGTCAACATGATGATAAATTGGAGTGGGAGGTTTGTAGATGCTAGAGATAGGCAGGATGGTCCCTGTCTGTCATCAAATGTGAACTAGCTAGAACATCTGAAAGCCAGAGAGAAATAATGACTTAACTTGTTTTACTATGTGCAGGACTCACACAGGAGAGAAGCCATTCGCATGTGACGAGTGTGATGCCCGGTTCACTCAGAAGCACATGTTGGCCTATCATAAGCGATCACACACAGGTAAGAGTTGTTTAATTTCAAAACTATTTAGATTTCTGCATTCTTTAACCCTGTCTCTGTTAAAAGTGTTTTATAAAGTGAGCCTCTTGTAAATATTGTTCTCCTGTTAGGAGAGAAACCCTTCATGTGTGAGGCCTGCGGGAAAAGCTTTGCATCTAAAGAATACCTGAGGCACCACTCAAACATCCACACGGGGTCCAGGCCATACAAGTGCGAGCAGTGTGGTCGAGGCTTCGCTCAGAGGAATTCCCTCCACCAGCACTTAAAGATACACACAGGTATAAATCATTGACATATTTATTCTCGTTCATTCGGAGGCATAATCTACCTTTACAGCTGAGAACCCACTTTTCTTCCTTACTGTTCTGTTTGTTTACACACTGTGTTTTCTGGCGTATGTTTGTTCCCTCTCTGTTGATTGTTAGGCGAGCGTCCGTACAGCTGTAAAGACTGTGACAAGCACTTCACCCAGCTCAATGCCCTCCAGAGGCACCAGCGTATTCACACAGGAGAGAAGCCCTACATGTGTGGGCTTTGTAGACGCACCTTTACAGACAAGTCCACCCTTCGTAGGCACACTATGGTGAGCAGTGCTTATCTTACTGTAGTGGTTACTATCATATAGGGTCATTTCAAATGTACGGGTACACTGTTGGTTAAGCTTGTACTGTGGCAGGATTCATTTACCCATGAGCAAAAAGGGGTATTGTTAAAGGAATACTTCAACAAAATTACCATTTGTATATCAATTACTTACTCCGTGTTACCTTGAGTTGTTGAAGAATTTCTTGGAGGCCTCCACGGTGAACGAAGAAACAAAAAAACCTAGAAAAGTCTTAATGTATTGAAGTAAATGGGTGCTACGTTTAACAACAGTAAAACTATATCAAAACATCCGCTTACAAACTCTCACACCCCTCTTGCAGTATAATCTAGGTCTCATTTATTCAGTCGTATGCAGAGGCATGCGAGAGAAAACGTTTTCTTCAAGAATTCAAGGTAACGCGGGGTGAGTAATTGATATACAAATGGTAATTTTATGGGTGAAATATTCCTAATAAGGGCATACATTTTTTGTTCAATGACTACCAATGCATGTTTATCACCTCCATTTGTTGTGTGTTTAACCCATCATCAGAATGCTGTGAATATAACCTGAGCTTTTTAAACATTCAGATTCACGACTCGGATGCTCCCTGGAAAACCTACCTTGTGGTGCTGGAGGGAAATGTGGAGGACAAGAAACCCAAATCTCCCTCTAAGGGAAAGACAGAAAAAGCAGCAGCAAGGGAGAAAAAGAGCACCACTAGAAAAAGTGGTGCTGCTGCTGCTGCTGCTGCTGGTTCTGGTACTGCTGGCGCTCCTGGTAAAACCTACACCGACTCCTGTTTGATGCCGTCTGAACCAGTCACTCTTCCTTCTGAATGGACCAGCCATGGAGCCATTGCTCTGGTCAGCCACGGCACCCTCGGGGGGATCACCGTCATCCACACTGAGATCCCACATGGGACCCAGATCCATCCCATTGTAACCACTGACAGCACAGGGGCCAGCGTCATTTCCTTGGATGGATCAGCCATCCCCTTCTCCATACCGGTGTCCCTGACTCACAGTCTGTCGATGTGCTCTGAAGCCTCCACCTCTCTTTCTACGCCCACTCTCTCAGCTCCTGTTTCTGTTAACGTGTTACCATCAGAGATCCCAACTGTTTCTACGTCGTCTGTCCTGGAAGTCGCTGTCTCACAGACCATTTTGGCTCCAGTTTTAGACACCAAGGACACTTGCAAGGTGGATATTTCGCAGCCTGATATTCTGACTGTGATTATCGGTGACGAGGTTTGTGAAAAAGAAAAAACAGCTGCTGTCACAAGTGATGGAGAGCAGAGGACAGCAGATAACTCTTTAGTTGATCCCCTAGCTCAAGATGCTGTGTAGAAAATGTATGTGGAATTTCAAATCCTATTTGAACCCCGCTTCTCATGTTATTTCAGTGTTTCCCCTACCATTCTGAAATTCAAGGTGTTTCTTTTCTTTTTTTCTCGAATTTCAAAATAAATAATATTTTTATTCACAACTCACTTTTCACATTCACAGGTGCTCTTTTATTAAATAAACTAAACGCTTATGCTATTGATCTAATTTATGTGCACGTTTCAGTTTGTACTGTCTACTTTGCGCTTTAACATTCTCTCCTTCGGCTCCGTTTTGCGAAGGGCGGGGCTTCGCAGCTGACACACACACCTACACGTGCGCACACATCTACACGTGCGCACACATCTACAGAGCGGAAGAAAGGAGAGGGGATAACTAAATAGAAACCGCGCCGCGCACGCAATCTTCCCGCGCCACCCACGCAATCTGCCCCCCCCCCCCCCAAAAAAAAGCAGTAAACCTAGGGGAAACACTGTATTTCATGTGTGAATGTGTTCTGACCATGTGGTGTTTCATCATTACTTTGCGCTTTCACATCACATTTCAGAGATAAAAACTAAAATGTGACAAAGATGTTAGTGTGATTAATTAAATAATATTGTACATATCTCATAATTCATAGGGTGAAATGTGGCACAAATATATTGAACATTCAGTCAAGCCGGAAAGTCTGCACACCCCTTTCACCTTCTCCATGTTTTATTACGTTACCGACTTATTCTACAATAGATTGAGTTCATTTTCTGTTTCAAAATTCTCCACAAAATAGCCTATAATGAACAGGTTTTTAGACATTTGTATTAATTTATTAAAAATCAAAATGTAAAATATCATACGCAAGTGTGCACACCCTTTGATATGACACCCAAAAGTGAGCTGAGGTGCATTTTGTTTTCACTGATACTGCTTGAGATGTTTCTACAACTTAATTGTAGCCCACCTGTGGTAAATTAAATTGATTGGACATGATTGGGGATGGCCAACACCTGCCGATATAAGGTCCCACAGTTGACAGTGCATGTTAGAGCAAAAATATCTGTATCTGCAGACCTCAGAAACAGGATTGTGTCAAGGCATAGATCTGGAGAAGGGTATGGAAACATTTCTGCAGCTTTACAGGTCCCAAAGAGCACAGTGGCCACCATCATTCGTAAATGGAAGAAGTTTGCCACCAAGAATCTTCCTAGATCTGACCGCCCGGCCAAACTCAGAAATCGGGGAAGACGGGCCTTGGCCAGGGAGGTGAGCAGGAACCTGAGGGTCACTCTGACGTGTATCCTTGAGATGGGAGAACCTTTCAGAAGATCAACCATCCAGGCAGCACTCCACCAATCAGGCCTTTATGGTAGAGTGACCAGACGGAAGCCACTCCTCAGTAAAAGGCACATGACAGCCTGCTTGGAGTTTTCCAAAAGGCACCTGAAGGACTCTGACCATGAGAAACAAAATTCTCTGGTCTGATGAAACAAAGATTGAACTCTTTGGCCTCAATGCCAAGGGTTACGTCTGGAAACAGACAGGAGGAAATCAGACACCGCTCATCACCGGGCTAATACCATCCCTACAGTGAAGCCTGGTGGTGGCAGCATCATGATGTGGGGATGTTTTTCAGCAGCGGGAACAGGGCGACTAGTCCTGATGGAGGGAAAGATGAATGCAGCCAAGTACACCGAGATCCTTGAAGAAAACCTGCTCTAGAGCGCTCTGGACCTCAGACTGGGGCGATGGTCTACCTTCCAACATGAGAACAACCCGGAGCACACAGCAAAGAGAATAAAGGAGTGGCTTCGGAGAAAGTCTGTGAATGTCCTTGAGTGGCCCAGCCAGAGCCCAGACCTGAATCCAATTGAACATCTGTGGAAAGAGCTGAAAATGGCTGTGTGTCGACGCTCCCCATCCAACCTGACGGGGCTTGCAAGGATATGCCAAGAGGAATGGGCAGAAATCTCCAGAAACGAGTGTGCAAAGCTCGTAGCTTCTTTACCAAGATGCCTTGAAGCTGTAATCGCTGCCAAAGGTGCATCAACTAAGTATTAGGCTATGGGTGTGTACAGATATGTAACCCCTAAATAACGTAAAACATGGAGAAGGTGAAAGGGGTGTGCAAACTTTCCGGCTTGACTGTAAATGTTTAATTCATTACATATGATGCCAAAAATCACATCAGGTTCAGTAAGATGTACCGATCAAATTGATATCAGACATCTGTTCCCCATACATTATGTATTGCAGGAGTTACAACTTCGATGTGTGGGAACCTTGGCAGAAGACCTTGGCAGCTGCACTGCAGCGCCACAGTGAATCCTGAAGTAGCTTCTCATACACCTTTGGAATAACGGCATACTCTCTACAACTCTGCTGACGATTTGTGTTGCTGTGAATGTAAATGAAGTAGCGTAAATCCTTCAAAACTCTGGCACTTTTCTTTCTTTGTAACAATGTCCATATTCCCACAGCTGTGTTTCAAACTTTATCAGGCTCCAATGACAAAGGTTTTTTTTTTTCTAAATGTTAAAAGTTTGGAATTTTTAAATCAGGCTGTTTCAGTTAGTGTCTGATTTTCAAGGGCCTGAAAAGAAAATGTACATTTTGTTGTCAATTTGGACCTTTTCTAAGAGGGAATCATATCAATCTGTCACACGTGAGCATGAGAAAAGAAATGCACATTAAACACAGTGACATTGGATCACTGTTATGAAAGGACACGGTGCACACAAACAACACACAGAGGAACCTAATAGATCAATAAAGGAACATGAATTTGATTATTAATTCAAACAATAGCAACAAGCATTGTATTTGTCATTTAAATCAATGAATACATTTAATGGAAATAATCCCACTCAAATTACATGTGCCTCATGACATGTTGGAAAAGATGATAAAAGCTTGGGAGTTTATTACATATAACATTACTGTTTGATAGGTAAGGTCAAAGGCAGGAGAGCACAGCTGGGATTATAATATCTTTATTATTGTCCATTCGCACTAGCATACAGATCATATCCAAGGTCCATTGTCATTCCATGTGGAAGAAGCTGGATACGCAGGGGGACTTGACCCTTTTGTAAAAACTTTGGTCTGGCTCACACTAGTGAATGTAACAACGCTAATCTATACACAATGACATGCTTTAGCAACTGGCCATTTGGAAGGTGCACTGCTGTATTAAACCTTCAAAGGATACATTCACATCACAACACAGCATGAGATGAGTGACTAATGAAGCACATTTCCCCCCCCCAAGATTACTGCCCTGAAAATAAGGTGTAAAGGTTTCCATGTCAGTGCTTTTCATTCAAAATTACATTTTTTCACAGGCAAACTATAAATCACAGCCTACAGATTCAAACATTCAAAGTATTACTACATGAACAAATCCTAAAGTGAAAATAAAAGATCCTGCAGTAATGTAAGTATGAATGCGTGGTGGGAAAAAATAACAATAGCGATTAAATACTAATGTTTAACAGTCTACACTGGGTGCATATCATTGCCCTTCTTCAAGAAGAGTCTCTCCCCATTGGTGATAAAAAGGAAACTAAATCGCTGTGTGGCTGCAATGTCTGACCTACTTTAAAAAATGTATATAATGGTGTGTTCTTCAAATTCATACACACAATCATCTTACGGAGAACAAACTGAAACATTTAAATAATTGTTTAAATATATAATAAACTAGATTTGAAAAAACAAGCTGTATCTGACTAGGAAACAATAACTGTACAAAACATGCAGTGCTTATTGTCAATACTAACATCCGTTTCAATACGATGTACCGCTCTGAAATCCCCCAGGATGGATTTCAGCAGAAAAGGTATGCAGCAGTCCTCTAGACAGAGGTGAGGGCGAGAGGATTTACAGTCTGACTAGATTCAGATATGCTCGTAAGGAAAGCAAAGATAGTACTCTGACAGTGGAGCAGTGAGCAGTGAGATATTCAAAGTCATCAACAGACACTCTCTCCAGATTCTATACATAGTGAGGTGAGTGAAAGTGTTTGTGTGTGTGTGGGTCTGTGTGTGAAAGCATGCGTGATGGATTTGTCCCTCTGTGCTGCATTTCTACCCTCAGGTTTCTTTCATTTCAAGTCCCCTTCATCGCCCTGGATGGTCTTTTTGATGCGCAGTAGGAGGGCTGTGTGCCACTGGTCCAGACGTGAGATCGAGTCAAAGTCCTTGATCTGCAGGCGGGCAAGAGACACGGAGATGAGATTTCTTCCCCCAAATTAGGATTACAATTGAAAATTCTGCTCACAGTTTAACACTTGTGCTTTACGAGGAACATTTTTGGCTTTTACATTTTTCAATCATTTGGGCCGCATTTATGAATATGGGATTTTGTCATGAATGTTTTTTTTTTCTTAGAATTTGAGGTTCAACCTCAGCTCCTATAATAAGTCTATAATAAACTGTGTAGCCAAAACACAGACACTCAGACCCTTAAGGACAAAGATGTCCCAATTGTGACTAATTAATACCACATTTGCTCCCACAGTCTTTACAGATAAGAGCAGGAGTGTTATTATATCAGGCTTTCAATCTAGAGCCCTGGTTTCAAATTGTAATTTGTTGTATTTTGCAACAGATTGTGCCATTTTCTCATGTTTGACCTATGGGGCAAATACATGTTATTTTCCTGATTTCCTGCACAAAAAAATAAAAATGCATCAAAAATCAATGTTGCTAATCATCGACACATCCAGACTGGAAGAAATCCCCCTAGCAATGAATATAAAGAAACTTCCATTGTCCATAAAAAAAGACAAACTGGTTAAAAAGGTCAGAATTCTGAAAACGAATTAATATTCGGTAGTTATGATGAGTGAAAGGGGAACATTTACATTATATATTTATGGCAGTTTTTTTGATGCAGACATTTTTTACTTTTATCTAAGGACTTTTTTTTTTTGTGTTAAATTACTTTTACTCTACCATTACTGGTTACATTTGGATGAAATTACACAGTATACAGTTCAATTTCTTCCTCCAGCATTGCATATGTATAAACTAACACACCTGTAGAAATTGCAATGCATTTCTTCAAACCTCTGACATGAAAATCTTGCTGTACGTAACATACTGTAGATGAGGACTCTTCACTTTCTGACTTTAAGTTAACTTTGAGAACTCTTTGAGGTACTCAGCTATATATAGATACACTCAGTCAGTCTGTACCAGTTCCATATAAACACACAGGTCCTGGGAGACTGAATAGATACCTGACTTCCAGTTTTCATCTTTCTTGAACACACAAGGGATCCAACAAAACTACAGCAGCAGAAGCAAAGGGATTCATGTGCTCGCCAAAAGCCTCGTTTCAAAACTTGAGAACTTTCCGAGGGTATACAAGACTTACTGCCTCTGTGAAAGCTTCACTGTTCTGTTCCTCATGAGCCTCAAGAAGTTTCTGTAAAGACAAAAAAGAAATGTTGGTAACTCATAGAAACTGAATAGATTAAAAAGGAAAAAAGTACAAGTTCTTAGCATCGAGTTACCTTCAACAGTTTGCATTCTCGAGAGTCTGAGAAAGCCGGGAACATCTCTTCGTATTTTTCAATAGCAAGCTGTGGAGACACAGCATGTTAAACCAACTGCCAGTCCAAAATCCTGAGACTGAACCACAAAGGTATAAACTCGCCTTAGCGTTGAGCTCGTCGACAATGAAATGACAGAGGGAAGCTTTGAAGAAATACTCTTTAGCGCTGTATTTCAGCAATGGGTTGTCCATTGTGTTGGCTCCAACCTAGATACATCCACATCGTACAAAAAGTATTTGAAATGTCAGCATCGCCAAATCAGTATTGATTGAGGAAGTGCAAGCATGACATGCAAATACAAGTAGTGCACACACCTGCTCGTAGATCTCAATAGCCCTGTGGTACTGCTCCAACTGAGCACAGTAAGCCCCCACCTTCAGCAGACACTTGTTGGCAGAGCTAAGGGAAATTGCACAATACTGATTAATAAACACCTTTAATAAAAATTGATGTTTTACATTTACAGTGGCTGCTTTAGTTTCATTCATTCATTATTTACACCTGTGCTTTTCCTTCTTTGACATGTCTATGTGAATAAGGCCACTAAATAACTCTTGATTCATACTAGTTACTTATGAGCAGGAGGCAGAGAAATCTCATTTTGAAATAATGGGATGCGTGTACACCAGGGGTGGGGAACCTCCGGCCTCCGGGCCGTATACGGCCCACGAGACCATTTGATCCGGCCCTCGAGGTAATTCATAAACACACGCAAACAAATCCACTAGAAAAAAAACTAAAAAATCTAGACAGCAATATTTTAAATGGGCGATTGACTGTTTTTCCTGGCCACGGTCGGGGTCCTTAAACACAACACGACTGGAGCGTGTCATCACGTGGTCACGTCATGTAAAGAAACTTCAATATTAAACAAGACTGTCATTGACATCAGCGAACGCAGCGTGGCGAGTGTAAAAAAGAGAAAGGTGGATGCGGAATGTCGCACTTTCACGGAGAAATGGACAAATGATTATTTCTTTGTGGAAGTAAAAGGCCAGTGTGTCTAGTTTGTGAGGACGTCATTACACCACGAAACATGCTGAACTGCACGAGCTGAAAGAGCGAGTGCGTTTGGATAAAGTTAACGCTCTTCGGCGGAGTTTGGCCCAACAAGCAGCTCTCTGCAGAGCAGAACATACAAACATGGAGAGATAGAGAGGTAGACCACCACACCAAGAACAGACTATTCCACCACTGCTGTGCAATTATCACTGACATTTACAATACTCACTTTATGTTCTATCAACCACTTGGTACTTATATTACTTTTTATTCTCTTTAATTATTGTGTACTGCCTTTTTACTTCATATGTTCTTTTGTTGTGACAAGATACATTTCCCCGTTGTGGGACTAATAAAGGATTGTTTTCTGATAAAACAGAAAGATACATGGATAAAACAAGTTGCTTTTTTGCACAGCATAAAAGAAGAGTGAAATGAATGGGCTGTGTCTTAAAAGAAATTGCAGAGGTTACGAGTTCAATAATTAGTATGGCCCTCGAAGGATGTTGTGAAAAATAAAATGGCCCATGATAGGAAAAAGGTTCCCCACCCCTGGTTACACATTCTGACTTTTTGTAACATTAAATATACACAAGCTCTTTGGAAATAAAGGTTAACAGCTTTTAAAATACTGCAACCTCTTCACTGCCATGGGAGAGAAGATCTGATATTCATACAAACACCTGGTAAATGTTGCCTCATAATAGCAGCAAACTTATGTAATTATGCAGACAGGATATTTTCACTAATTTGACACGTCATAGCAGCGAAACACACCGGTGTCATTTATTATGAGTGTTCTGCGCCCCAGTGTTGTGCATGGTGGCTCACTTGCGTACGCTTGTTAATGTTATTAGTGACAGCTGTGCTTTCTCTGCTACAGTCAAAATGTGAAAAAGGCTCCTGTGAACAAAAGCATTTCTGATTCTGTAGCAGCCATATGGTCCTATATAAACATCTATTTTGTTATTCTTTACAAACCCATTCTACTCTTAATGAGTTTCATCTTTCCATGAAGTTGTAGAAAAATTAAAATCAGTGTACAACACCTACACAGTGTGAACACAACATGTCTTCATATCACTAACTATTTGGGGTGATCAGTGATCAGTTTTAGAGATTTCAGAGCTGGAAAAAGACTGAATATAAAGTATTTTTTATATTACCTGTTGGATTCTTCCCCTTTGTAGTAGTCTGCTGCTTGTTCATAATGTGCAACAGCCTTTACAAAATAAGAAGAAAAAAATACTTGTGTGTTCCTCAAAACACATATGCCATATAGTCGTAGTTTTAATAATTCATATGATAAGTATTAACAGACGATGTAACCTCTGGTTATGTGATGTTACCTTTTCAATATCCACCAGTTCAGACTCGTAGATCTCTGCGATACTGATGTGGTGTTTGGCTGCGATGGTGAATCTTCCCTGGAGGAGAAGAGAAATCGTTACTAACTGGAACTATCCACAGACGCCTCTCGAGTCAATTAAATTGCTGCGTTACATTCTCAGTGCAGAGAGGCGAGGTCAAGCAGAAGCCTGTGGTTCCATGTCTACAAGGTTTAAGCTTTTGAAAATACTCCTTGCTAAAGGGAGTAACAAGTGGACAATTTGATCAAGGCATAAGTGTTAAACAAACAAATATATGTGCTAAGATGAATATGTTGATATGGGCCCAAAAATAAAATCTGGGAGTGGAGGGAAAGGCAAGGACAACATCCATGTGTATGAAGATTTTCAGTCATCTAGATCAGTGGATCCCAACATTTTCCCTTAAAGGAGTCCTTTTCTATCGTTGAGTAAACTAACGACCCCCTGAAGTGACATATTTTATAGATATTTCATATTTAATGGAGAAACAACAGATAAACTGTACAGTTAGCACAAATAGTGAACGCAATAACTGCAGGAAGGTTGTGTAAACGTAGCAACTTTTGCACCGATTACTTCCTGTGAAAATTGCATCAGATATCCGTTTTCTCCTTATTTTTAGGAATGTTTAATACAATTCTGTCTGTATTATGTTTTTATTTTAACAATCATATATACTTAATAGGCTTCTTTTTCAATGTTTCCTTCTACCTGATGCTTGGCCATTGTTCTGTAAGCTAGTTGCTTGTTTAACCTGCATACATCTCTTAATGCATGACCAGGCTGTTTAGCAGAGAGTGAAGGCACGGTTACTAAAGCAGCATGAGTTCAGGTCTTAACTGCGCCCTTATCCTGCGGAAAAACATTTATATCTCAAATAATAATCCAAACTTTAAAAATAACAATTTCATTGAGGTTTTCTTCACAGAAATGAATGAAATCCAGAGATATAGGCCAACTGTGTGCCAACTTTTCTTCTACCCCTTACAATCAAGAAGGCCCAGCGACTCTTGTGAAGCTTTGGCGACACCCACTGATCTAGATGATGTGATATCAGGACTAATACTGGAAGTCAAAGGAGAATATAAGTCACAACTAAACTTTCTCAGCTATAAAAATAAAAGTGATATGGCCAAATTTACAGTTTCTGAATGAGAACATAGATGGACACTTTCTATTCACATCTTACCCTGTGATCTTACCATGTCTGTGTATATATCGATGGCAGCATTTAAACACTTGATTGCCTCTTTTGGCAGCATAAAGGTAAGAGGAGGGAACAATTAGACATCATGTTAGTTTTGTTAAAATCTAACAGACCATTGCACAGCACCTCGTTCTGTATCCATCTGCATGCCGTGTTATTTCAACAGTGTGAAATGATGTGAATGATACAATCAAATGTTCTCATGTGTCAGGTGTAATACAAAACAAAACCATAAGCATGACCCTCCTCTTCTACAAATCAAATACATTAGCCAGCTACCATCCAATAAACCCATTGCTACATCTATAATTAGGAGAATACTAAACGAGGCCATTGAGAGTACAAAGAGCACAATAACCCAACTAGTGGTAAACTCCATAACAAGGGTAATAACTCCAGCACATTGTGATTCATCTTTTGCTTCAGATATTAACAGAAAATCAAACACAGCAGATTGTAAAAAGGTTATAAACTACAGGCTCATAGCTGGAGACCTAGTCGTAAACTTCACTGATTTGCTGACAAAGCTGTGAGAACTGCCATGGGTAAACCAAATGTTAATGGATGTGATAAATGACAGCAACAACTGTCAACTGTAGAGTACACATTTCATAACATAAACAGTGAAAAGATATATTTAAAGGGAAGGGAAGTAAAAATTCAAGCACTAAAATGTAAGACATGGTTTGGATCTGAGTTTCCACATGGTCTCACCATTAGGATCGGACTTCTTGAAAGCATTTCCTGCATCAATGAAACTGGTGGCACAGTCATGTTTGTTCTGCAGCTGCATATGGAGACGTGCCGCTTTGCAAAAGGCACTCCCAGCAGCTGGAGACAAAGAAAAGAAGAGAAGGACAGAGACCATCACACACACATACTAATTTATGCACATAATTCCACCTTTTTTTTCCTTTTCTTTTTTACTTGTGGCACCTTCACAAGTGCTGCGCTTGCAGTTATAGTGCCAAAAGATCAGCACATAATCCTACAGCTTCTCAAGTGTTTTGAAATTGATATGGTGAATATATCTTTAGTAGAAAACAGCTTATCACACCGCTCCAGTTCTTGGCCATCTTGAACATGTTGGCCGCTCTGCAGTACATCTCACATGCTTCCTCCACTTTTTGAGGTCCTCTAGACAGAGAAAAGAAACAAAAAGAAAACAGATTTACACAATTGAATATAGTAGACATTTTCATAGAGGCTCCATGGCATATTAAGGTTAAAACAACATCAGTCTGACCTACATATTGAAGTTATATCTAATAAACTATGTCTAAATGGCACCATAGGGTGATGGACTGTGTAACAAGCAAAGTTGCTGCATTTCTCAGGGAGCTGCAATGCTCAGATTGGTGGACTGTCTTATATAAATCTTCTACATAAGCACTATAGCTCTCCCTCCCTCCATGACAAGAAGTGGACCCCTGGGACCTCCCTGGAGTTGTAATAATACTCTGGCCATTCAATCATGGCAGAGGATTACATCACCGCTTGGTCAGTCACAGAATTACCAGTATAAAGCCTGCCAAGAATCATCACGCACAATAACTGACGACTAGTAACATCTGGGGGTCACCTCGGACAGAGCGTTGGAAAAAAGACTGAGTCACGCAAGACAATACATCCTGGCTTTTTGTATTTTGGGCCTATGTATACAAAGCCTTCCTTTGCATTCTTGTTTCTATTGCAGTTAAATATTCAAATAGGCATTCATTAGATTTAAATAAAACCATATTAACGATCTCCCCAAGGTCACTGGTAGACAATAAGTTTTGGATGAGAATCAAAATGTCTGTAGACCTTTGTAAGGACAACCGCTAGGGAAACGAGAATCACATTATTTTTAATGAAAGAATGCATTTATATTGAAGAACAGGGAAGTTTTCTCCAGGTTCATCTATATTTAAGGTTTGCTTCATCTTTTAAGCTGAAACCTTGGGTCTATGTGTTATGGGGGTTAGTAGGCTCTTTTCACAGCAGTCATTTTGACATGTAATTGCAGAGTAAACACAGGTGTAATTGATATAAAAAAATAATTATGGCCCTGTTCTATTTAGTGTGTCACAGCCATGGCAGTGAGCAAGCATACACAATACCAGGGCACTGGTACACCTAAATGTAACAGGGCCATAATTAATGCTATTAATTACACCTGTGTTTAACTTGCAATGCATGTCAAAATGGCTGCTGTGAAAAGGGGCTATTAATATGTTGATGAGTGCATTGATGAAAGTAACCATTCAAATTGAACCGTGTGGGCACTACCTCAGGGATAATGACGTTAGGTCTGAAGCTGGTCTAAAGACAATGTGTTTGGGTGATGTATCGTTACTTAAATATAGAAATAAATTCCTGCAGTTTAAATTAAATGTAGTCATAAAGAAATCAACTGTTCGGGCAGTATAACAATATTATACAAAAAAAATCAAAATATAGATGGAACTATATAAAAAAGTAGCAAATAAAGTAGATATCTTAACCTTAATTAAAAACAGTCTGCTGCGTAGCTTCCAAGCTAAGGCTATGTCCAGGTGAGAGTCGTGTTGGCTTGTTTACAATGATGCTGACAGCTAACTTAGCTAACGTTAACTGACATACAGGAATTGTTACACTGAATGTCACGTGTCGTCGCACTGGTTTAATATCTAACTAAACTACAATATCTTGCCAATTAATATATCGAGAATAGCTGGAATGTATGTCTACATTAAGGTCGGCTGTGTGCCAACTTTGCTACCAACAGTTAACGCGTGCTAGCTGTTTGTTCTTTGGTGCAGTGCTGTCTTACCCTCCAAACATCCCTCCCAAAAAAGAGCCAGAGGACTTGGTTTTTTTGTCAGCGTCGGCCATTAGCTGAATCGCTTCCTTCTCCTTCCCAGAGTTGTCCATGTCTTTGCTTTACTTGAGACAAATGTATAGTGAGGCAGAAAATACCCGCAGATGATTCCGCTGTGTACAGTGAGGATTACAGTTGATGGGTTTAATCAGCGTAGGCGTGCACCAGCTAGTGGCTTAGCCGAGTACCGTGGTATCGCGGGAGTTTGAGTGCTTTACGTGACAAACGCAGTTGGCTTCAAGGAATAAGAAACTACAATTCCCAGTGAAACTTAAAGCTATCTTTTATATGTTTTTGTCTGATGACGAATCGCGACAATATATTTACCCTTTATTCATTTTCTTCCCCATTAAATCTGACACACTATCAAATCAAGTTTGATTTTCTTATATGCAGAGATCAAATGCAATATCTTGTCTGAAAAGTCCTAAAGAAGCAACATTACCACTAACAAGTGTACGTTAGGTGTTTCCAAAGGTGTAGGTTGAGAAGTGGGGGGGACACAAAACAAGGGGGTCTGGGGGTCCTCCACCAGAAAAAGATTCTCGATTTGAATCCCATTTCCTGCATTTCTACAAACATCTAGGGACTTTATTATAAAATAATTATTCTGCCAGAAAGAATAGTACTAAAATATGTATAAGAAAAAGCTGAGATTGAGATTCAATTTCCACTTATTTATGGTCATATAACTATTGATACAAAATATGACCAGACGAACCACAAACGGGTCAAAAAACAAATGGCTTAGGTTGAAGGTTTAAGGCAAACGACAAATAATCAAACTTTTAATATAAAGAACATTTTTCATCGTCCTCCATCTATCCCTTCAATCCCATCTCTCCATGTATACTATACTGTCCTTTCTCCTCTTCTCACCTGAAAGAACCAAACACATGCTTCCTCACTTTACTCATTTGCAAGGATAAACTCCTGGCAAATGTTTCCCCTGCGGACTTTATCCAGCATTTCTTTGTGAATGTGACAGACTGCTACATTGTTCATGCGAATTTGCAACCTTGTGCTTCTCAGCCAGGTCTTCAACCTCCTCAGAGCACTGAAGCTCCTCTCTGCTTCAGCAGAGGCTGCAGGGACAAGCATAAGAAGCCATATAAGTGCTTCTACTTGGTTTAAAAGGCCACGGACTTCAGGCGACTGATTCCTCAGAATAGCTGCAGCCTCTGAAGTGGTTTTGTATGGGTATTGGAGCTTAAACATGTTCAGCTGCACCTTCACTGACCTTTGGTTTAATTTAGGATACTGCTCCACCACTGCGGTGTCCAGCTCCCCAGTCAGGAGGACTTCCTCCAGCTTCGCCAATGTTTTCAGACCACTTGGATCAAACCTCTCCTTCAGCTGCATGTCCACAGTATGCAGCACCTTGAAGAAGTCAGCTCTGTAGTGTTCTTCTGGGGTTGTGGGTATGTGTGCAGTAGTGTCATTGTCAATTAAGCATTTTGGTGGATGTGGGGCACGGTTATGGGCTGAATATTTAGCTTGCTGATCTTCTCTGTTGCATGGCTGTATATCTCCTGGAACTTCTCCTCCGTTCTCTTTGCCCTCAGGGTGGTCCTCACACAATCTGCTGCAGAGAGCATACCAGACACTGTTTCTGTCCACTTCTGCAGTGTGCAATTAAGGCACTCCAACTCCTGAATTACTTCAGTGGCCAGCATGAGTCCTAACACTCTTCCGAATCTCTCCTGCAGCCCTCTTGCAGTCACACCAGTGTTTGAGGCATCTGTTTGGGCCACGTCCTCTAAGATGAGTAGCACCGACTCGTACTGACGTAGCACAGACCAGATTGACCTGGTCGTCCATCTTGTTTGACACAAGGGCTGCAGGTTGCTAACTGTCCCTGATGCTGTGGTTGCAATGTTCACAAATTTAGTTTTGTATTAGCCCGACAATTAGTACAGACAGCCAAGTTTGTGGAGCCAATCCAGGGCATCAGATGTTAGTGTTGAAGCTGTACAAGCAGCGTGGGTGACCAGATTTACACAGTGGGCGCCACAGTGTACATACAAAGCCAATGGCTGCATCTCCCTTATCCTGGCCTGTGCTCCCTTTCTGTCGCCTGATATGTTTGCTGCTCCATCATATGTCTGTCCACGCAGACCAGACAGCGGAAGATTCAAGCGCAGCAACACATCTGTGGCAACTTTTGCTAAGTTTTTCCCAGTTGTGCTTGACACTTCGTAAAATAGCAAGAAGGCCTAACGGGGGACCAAATCATGGTCTACATACCTGACACGTATGGCTTCCTGTTCAGTTCCTTCTATGTCCTGTGTTCCATCAATAATAATGGAATACTGGAGGAGAGGCAGCTTGTAAATTGAGCTAATGATTTCCCTAATTATGCTGTTTGCAAATAGATTTAAAATTTCATTCTGGATTTTGGGGGATGTGTAATCATGTTTTCTTGTTGACAGCCATTTCTCTAAGCCAGGGTCATCTTCACATCTTACTTTCAGTAACTGACTTTTATTTTCCCTCTTCAGCTGCATGGCCCCTAAGAGCAGCTCCCTGGCGTGCCAAGAGATGTTCAGAGCCCACAATTTTTCAAGAGACACCGTCTTGATTCCTGTTGCTGTGCAGCTTTGGCTGAAGATAACTGGGCATCTACTGGTTTAGTTTTTTGGCAGTGGGTAGTGACGGCAACTTTGTGTGCATTGCTTTGGACATGTTCTGCACATTTTGAGTTGTCTTTTTCCAGTTTCAGAAACCGGTTTTGAAAAATGTTGGATCTGCATTTTTGGCCAAATTTGATCTTTCATGCCCAAAAGCTTGAGCACAGAAAAAACACAAGATTCCATTGACTCTTGGACTGTGGTGGAGCAAAGGAAATTCACAGTACCACGCTGCTGCACTACAATGAGCTTTAGGTCAGCATGGTCGGGTTCAGCTTTCTGCTTGCCTGCCTGCAGTTCTCTTCTTGTGTCTGTCTCCTCAGGTCTCTCCTATGAAATATGAAAATGTGCTAGCCTGTTGCTGACATGAGACATAATTGAAATACATTACCTGGCCCTTTATGCAGCACATACCTGCAACTCTGAGCTGCTTCTTCCGGTCTCACCCTCCCTGTCTTGAAGCCCCACCACCTCATCCGATCTCTGATATGAAAGAAGTAGACACAGGCACAACAATGCTAATAAGCTGGAGCCATATATAAATCACGTTGGTTGTATCATTATTAGTGTAGCCTACTTTATTTTTAAATCAACTTTATCTTTAATTCAAACTGTATTTACTTCTTATCATGTACACTTCTTCCTCTCATTGTCAACCAATCAAAATCCCCTGACTACAGCACATAACATACCTGCTGCACTCTGTGCTGCTTCTCTCTGCCTTACCCGCTATGTCTTGAAGCCCCTCCACCTCATCATCTGATCTCTGATATGAAAGCAATCGCGTTATGATCATATTGAGCCATTGGTGTGTGTGAGTCACACATGAAACTAAGAGCCAGAGAGTCTGCTTGTCATACATTGCTGACGAGAAATATTAGGAGGCACTTCATCAACTTGGTGAGTTACTGCCGGTAATTGCCGGTAGCATCAAGCTAGCAAATCCAGCATTAGCTGAACATCAACAGGTGTAGACAGAAAATATGATTTCCTGACATAATTTACTGAATTAACCAACTCACATCTCCTTTCTTTCTTTTCACCCAAGCCATTAAAGCAGGGGTGGGAAAACTACGGGCCATACACGGCCCATTGGCATTTTAATCTGGCCTATCAAATATTGATACAAAATTGTCCAAATTATGGTAAAGGCCACATTAACTTTGCCTTTTTCCTGCAATACACGCGTTTCCCACTAGATGGCGCACTCCAGACACAATTGACCTTTGCTGGAGTCTGTTCTATTCTCTCCAATTCACCTTTGCCCTCACATTGAGCCCTTCTGTTACAATGAGTGGACCAATGATAAGAAAAGTCGACCGTGAGTGCCGAGTGTTTAATGAAGAGTGGACATCTAAATATTTGTTCACCAAAGTGCGACCGTATGTCTTATTTGAATATAATATCAGCCGCCAGTTTTCCACCAAACTTGCTAACTACGCTAGCAAACAGTCAACGCAAGAACGGGTGGCTACTGCTCAGAGGTTGGCAGCCAATTTACAGACTCAGCTAAATATTTTTCTCCGACAAACTGCAATTCAAGAGTCAAGCACCAAAGCAAGTCATTGCTAGCATTCAAATTAGCAAAGGCCAGCAAGCCTTTCTCCGAAGGGGAGTTTTTGAAAGAATGCATGGTAGAGACAGTCGGTATCTTGTGTCCAGAGCATACCTGTCAACCCTCCCGTTTTTCCCGGGATTATCCTGTATTTTTACTTCCATCCCGTTTTTCTCCCGTTTTCATGTAATTATCCCGTATTTTTAACCTTTCAAAAATAAATTTAAAAAGGCCTAATTAAAAAAAGTGTAAAGTGTCCTCCGGTAGAGCAGGTGGCAGTATTATGTTTAACATTAGCTGAAAAACGTTATCTGCCAGTAAACACACAGAAGAAGAAAACAGGAATAATAACACAGAAGGTGAAGAAGACAAGAACATATGATGAGAGTCACAGTGAACGGGAGATAGATGGAGACGCAGTTGTACCTGCCAAACAAGTTAAAACTTTATGTAACTACCTGAACAAATGGGAGGAGCCCTTCCCTTATTTATTAAAAGCAGAGTCGGGCAAACTTGTGCTTTTTGTAAAGTGTGCCATTCAGATGTTAGCATCGCACACGGCGGAATAAGCAATGTTAGTCAGCAAGAACAATCATCCAAGCACAAGCACGCCCAAGAGGCACAGAAACATACACTGTCAATGACTTCATGTGTGACAAGAACTGTTTCAGAGGCAAACCAAGTGACCAGAGCTGAGGGAAGGATGTCAATGCTTTGCGCTAAAAATAATGTAGCTTCTGCGATGATTTCAGTCGCAGTGTATGTATAAAATACATAAATCTTATAAACATGTCTGTACAAGTAATACATACTTTAAATAAACATGTATTTCCTGAATGTATATACCCGTCCCTTATGTGTTTACGTTTACATTGGTGGCTGAGAGCTGTTAAAGTATGGGCGGAGTCCGGCAAAACATTTCCCTTATTTTGAAATTCTAATGTTGACAGGTATGGTCCAGAGAGCAAAAACAAATTTGAACAGAACAGTGGCTCGCCGTGTGGAACTAATTGACGAAGACTTAGCCAGCGAGTTAAACAAAGAAGCTGAGTCATTTAAGTTATATTCGTTAGCACTGGATTTTCTTGAGCTGAGCGACGCAGATTGGCTTTGTGATTTTGCTTTTGCTGTGGACACATTGACACACATGAATGAACATGAACATGAACATGAACATGAACATGAAGCTACAAGGGAAAGATCAATTTGTGCACGAAATGTACACACATGTGAGAGCCTTCAAAGCAAAGTTGACTTTATTCTCAGACAAATTTCAAACAAATCATTCGCTCATTTCCCCACACTAGCGACATTGAAAGAGGCCCCTCGACATGTGAAGAAATAAAGCAAATCACTGGACGACCTGCACGGAGAATTCTGCCGTCGGTTCTCTGATTTTGAAAAAATTGATTAGTCACTTCAGCTGGTGTCATGTCCCCTGTCACAAGACTCTGAAACAGTGCCGCAAGAGTTGCAATTGGAACTGATTGATCTGCAATGTGACTCTGTCTTAAAGGAGAAGTTAAACTCCCTTAAACTGGATGAGTTTTATGCTTCACTAAGAGAAGCCAGGTTTCCAAACATTAGGAGGATGGCACAGAGGATGCTGGTGTTGTTTGGTTCTACCTACGTGTGTGAGCAGACGTGATGAACATCAGCAAATCACGCCACAGATCCCAGTTAACTGATGAACACCTCAAGATCTGTCCTGAGAATTACCACAACCAAACTGAGACCAAACTTTGATGCACTGTCAAAAATGGGTGACCAACAACACTGTTCCCACTGAAATTAAATGTAAGTTTTCTTTACTTTTTTGGTAATGGCTTTTACTTGTAATGTATATTAGTTCATATAAACGCTCGCCCTGCCCGTCTGTCAAAAACTCATTGCGGCCCCTGAGCCAAAAAGTTTGCCCACCCCTGCATTAGAGTAATTCTGCTGCTGCTGTTGGCGTTTCATCGTTGTTGTGTGCCACAACCGCATTACCTCCTCATCATCATCATTCAGTGAGCTATTTTTAGAATGTGCGAGCGCGTCCACAGAGGCAGGCTGTGTGTCCTGCTCTTCCGTGGCGATGATGGCTTGCGGTTAAAATAAATAAATAATAATAAACGGAAAGTGGGGGGTAACACAAATGGGATTTTGAAAAGTCCACAGTGGAAATGATGCCCATGCACGTGACTATTTCTCAAACCTCACGTATCACAGAATAGAGTTACCGATAACCAGAGTTGGCTTCTGTTGGGTTTTGAAGCCCAAAGGGCGCTGTGATTGCCTTTCAAATGAATCCAGTAAACTTCTAGATGATCAAGATACTTATTTATTTAAAGTGATGATGACAGCACTTCAATAATGCTCTCAGCCGACACTTTCACACACCAAGTCCACAGTCCGAATCAATAAAGAGCCAGTTAGCTGTCTGTTGGTAAAAGTGAAAGTGGTACCAAAACATCATAAACATTTTGCTATATTCTCTACAGAAGGGTGTCGTCGTCCCTCATTGGTCCATGTTGGCGCGGTTATGCCCCTTGGTGGGCAGTCTTGTTGTGACGAGATGGAGGTAGACCTGAAACTCTTTGAAGAGAACCTACAGTGCTTCACATTCATAACTAATATAGTGCTCATTATACATTTGTGCAGAAATACATGTTGTGCAATAATACATTTTGATTGAGGTGGACGAGTACATGTGATAATCATTAAATGTGACACAATACAATCAGGAGTTTATTTACTTCACACTTCTCTCTGGTGTTTCGCTGAGTGGGGAGAACCTGTTAGAAACAGGAAGCGGTTTGTGGTTAAATGTGGCACTTCTTTCCGACAGTCACCCAGTCTCCCGGCTGCTTGGGAACTGCCGGGGGAGAGCTAATAGGAGTTACTATGGCTACAGAGGGCTTGCTTGCTAACCGCTACAGTAGCTGGGTCATTCCAGAATTGGAGGACATTTCATGTCCCCCATATAAAAAGTCTAATAATCCATGCCCAAAAAGCTAAACCATTCACTTGTTGTGTTAAATATACTTGTCTTGAGACAAAATGTATATAAAGTTGCAGAAAAAGTTGTTTCAAAATATTATTTTAAATATCAAACACCCTAAAAACACCCCTAAAATAGCATTTTTCTCTTGTCCCAGCTTCTTGGTGACCAACTTGCATGTCAAATATAACATTTAAAATAGGGTTTTTATTTACTTTTTTTTGGTATTTTTCTATTAATATATGTGTCTTGTAATGGTAAAATCAATTTGTTAAATAATAAAAAAAAAATGAATAACAGTAATTTTACACTGAAAGTGTGTCCCACAACATGCGTGCTACCCTGTTACTGAAACCTTTTTAGCTTGGCAGAGGAGGTGAAAAAACTGTTAGTCACATGACACAGAGGAAATGACATCAGCAAGTCATGTGCTACCACCATGGGTAGACCAAAGGTAAGTCCTCCCTTTTATTTTTAATATATTTCCAATCTTTCACTCTTGATGGAGTGTGGCACTCCATCATGGCCATGAAACCCTCATGTCTCCAGGAGCACCTTATCAAGATGCACCCGGAGAAAGCAGACAAGGAGCGTCCCTTCTTCCAGGCCCTTAAAGATAAGCATGGTAGGAGCACCATCAGCAGTCTCTTCTCTAGGAAGACCAGCCAGAGTGATAGTGGGTTACTGGCGTCATACAACATCTCCCTGCTCATAGCTAAATGTGGACAGCCGTTCACAATCGGAGAGAAGTTGGTGCTCCCTGCCATCAAAGAGGTCATCTCTACGGTGATGGAGCGTGATCCCACACATGTGCTGAAATCGCTCCCACTCAGCAATGACACCGTGGCACGCAGGATTAATGAAATGGGCGCTGATACAGAGGAGCAGCTGTGTGTCATCCTGCAGGACTCTTATTTCAGCATTCAGCTGGATGAGACAACCACCTCAGACAACAACGCCCTGCTGATGTCCACTATAGGGCCTCCAACAGTAAGGTGATGGCTGAGGAATTTTTGTTTATTATTTATTTGTTTATATTGACTAGTCTAAAATATGGGCCCATGGTGTAATATGTGAAAAAATCATGAAATGTTTTTATTCAGGAAAATTAATCTCCAATTTTGGAACTTAAACCTAACATAATTAACAAATATTTTAATATATTTTCTTACTCATCAAGTATTCTAGCGTGATATTTTCACTGACTTATCCTTTCCTCATGTGGAAACATATGAACTGAAGTCATGCAAAACAAAACATGCAAGAATTAAATAATGATTTCAGTCACATGGAAAGCAACAGTCGGCCAGGCGTGCTAAAACACTCAGCTCTATTGTTGCACAATCACGACCGCTGACAGTGACAGTTTTGACAAAACTTTGTTAAAAATAGTTTAGCAATTGCACCCTGTATAGGCCTATATATGCACTACAAATACAAAGAACAAGCAATACAATAAAATTGAATCGTATGGTCTCCATAAAGAAAAATTAGCTGGTTATACTCATTGCAGGTGTCTGAAGCACTTACCGATGACCGCCTCCTCATTTACATTGACCACCTGAGGATGGTTAAGGCCGACATGGAGATCCGCTTCAAGGACCTCCTGGACCTCGATGTTCCCATCTGGGTGGTGCAGCCCTTTCAGGCAGACGTGGTAAACAAATGCGAGCCCGCAATCCAGGAGCATCTTATCGACATTCAATGCGACGATGAGGCCCAGGCTACTTTCCTCACCTCTGACTGGGGCAGCATGTGGGTCAAATATGCTGAGCTTTACCCGGCTCTCTGGGAGAAGATCAAGCTGCTTCTTCTTTCCTTTCCCACAACATATCTGGTTGAACAGGGATTCAGCCAGGTCCTCCACATGCAGTCCAAGTATCGAAATCGCTTGGACTTGATGGACTCCGGCGCACTACGGCTGAAACTAACTTCTCTGCAATCCGCAGTGAAGAAACTGACTGAGAAACACCAAGTGCAGGGCTCACACTAACTATGAAAGCAAGTTAGCTTATTCTTTTTAAAGTTAAGAGGAATCCTTGCTATTTTGCAGTACCCTCAGAATTGTTCCTTTGTTGGTGTGCAAATTGTGTCGCATTTCTGAGGCTGCTGTGTTTAACACCAATTAAAGTTTGAATGTCTGACCCATTTCTGATTGGCTGCAGTCTTTGACACTGATTAAAGTTTGAATCTCAAACTTCTTACCGTTGCATTTAACACTTTAACCTTTTTTTGCTCCCTGGGTACATGGCATATTAGGGAAATTGAAGGTAAAAACAACAACAACAACATCCCCCCAAAAAGGGTCCTGGATAATGGATAGGGGGGCGCTGGCCCAAAAAAGGTTGGGAACCACTGGTCTAAAGGGTCCGACTAGAATGGTGGGGCACATTTGTTCCGCCTTTTGCGTCAGCGCCATATCGTCACAAAAAAAGAATCGGTAGCCTACTTTTTATTATTGTACAATCTTCGTTCGTAGGGGGGGCCACAGGTGGGTCCAGGCTCTGTGTTAGGGGGGTACTGGCCTCTCTTGCCCCCCCCCCCCCCCCCAGAACCGCTACTGGCGCTGATAACAATCTGGATGGTCCTTTTCCTCTTTAGCCCGGAGGACACAACGTCCATGATTTCCAAAAACAATTTGAAATGTAGACTCAGACCACAGCACACTTTTCCACTTTGCGTCAGTCCATCTCAGATGAGCTCGGGTCCAGAGAAGCCGGCGGCGTTTCTGGGTGTTGTTGATATAAAAATCAGTTTGAACATTAAATATCTTGTCTTTGTAGTGTATTCAATTGAATATAGGTCGAAAAGGATTTGCAAATCATTGTATTCTGTTTTCATATACGTTTTACACAACGTCCCAACTTCATTGGAATTGGGGTTTGTACCATTATCAGTAAAGAAGGCAGAGGAATAGCTAAACATGAAACATGAAAAGGAAGAGAGAGATACTAGCTACCAATTTTTGATTATTATTATTTCTCTGATTTCTTTTTTATTAGTCGACTAATGGTTGCAGCTATAGTGACTTTACATACATTTATTGTAGGGTGTAACTCAATATGAACTTTAATGATAACAATGATTGCAACAGACAGGGGCTTCTCCTGCTCTCCTGCTCTCCTGCTCTCCTGCTCTCCTGGCTCCCCAGCTCGACTTCCTTGTCTGGGACCCAGCCTACTGCAAGAGAACAGAACCAGGCCATCACCATGCTTTTATTATGTGACTGATTACCTGATTCCGTTCAGCTTTCTGGCCTCCAGCTGGGACACTCCCATCTCTCCCCAGCAGCTGGCGCCCTAACCACCCTTGGCACAGACAGGATTATCTCTAAAATCATTTTGATTAAGGCAATCTGATTTACGGCAACTTTCTAGGGCCAAAAAGGGAACAGAACCTTCCTGTAAATAAATAAGCTTTTTATACAGGTATAATGAACTCAATCTTTTTTGTATCTTTATTGAAATATAATGTTTGTTCTGCCTTTTTAGCTTGTTTTTGTTTAAAACTGATTTTGCAAGTAAATAAAAGCATTCCTAACTGCAGATTTCAATTTGATTTTGCTAGACTAAGATAAACACGTTTTCGGATGGATTTACGTCTTGTGCTCAAAGTAGAGGACGATCCTTTTGCATCTTAAGTGTGCATGTGATAATCGGGAGGCTTCACTGATTATTTTTTCCTGTAGGATAATCATAACCTTTAGACCAGTGGTTCTCAACCTTTGTCGGGCCAGCGCCGCCCTATCCATTATCCAGGTCCCTTACCGCCCCCAATCAAATTAAATGTAGGCTAATTGTCTCGCCTGAATTTTAATGTTGATAAAAAAATTTAACATTTTTGAATTGTTGAATTAAAAATGTTTCATGTTGTCAAAGTGGGTTTGCATAGAAACATGTTCCATGTTCCATGTATGGATGTATATCACTTCATCATGGTTTGAACTTATTTGTCCTTTCTATCCTACATCTTCATTTCTTTACAGAGATATAGTAGGTACCCATGCCTGTGAGAATGAATGATGAAGGCAATCATATTGTGTATATTTAGCTTGAGCGTGAACATCAATGAAAGAGACAGGGAGCGGTGTAGGTCTCCCTATCTATGATTATTGCACTTGACCGTGGATATACACTGCCCGTCCAAAAAAAAGTCACCATCTGGATTTCACTAAGCAAACCTTCCATTGGATAATTACTGCAGTGATTAATATGTTTCTGCTGGCAACAAGTTATTTAACCCGAGCTGATGCGGTGAGTAGCTTCTCATTTCTTAAACAATCATGTCGGAAGACATATCCTGTGGTCGTGGAAAGGATGTGAATCAGTTTCAGAAGGATCAAATTATTGGCCTGCATCAAGCAAAGAAAACAACTAAGGAGATCGCTGAAACTACTAAAATTGGGTTAAGAAACTGTCCAACGCATTATTAAAACCTGGAAGGATAGTGGTGAACCATCATCTTCGAGGAAGAAATGTGGTCGGAAAAACTCTTGAATGATGGTGATCGGAGATCACTTAAACGTTTGGTGAAATCATATCGTAAGAAATCAACAGTAGAACTCACAGCTATGTTTAATAGTGAAAGTAACAATTTTCCACTCACACAATGTGAAGGGAACTCAACGGATTGGGACTAAACAGCTGTGTAGTCATAATAAAACCACTGATCAGTGAGGCTAATCGGGGGGAAAAAGGCTTCAATTTGCTAGGCAGCATAAAGATTGGACTCTGGAGCAAAAAGAAGGTCATGTGGTCTGATGAATCCAGATTCACCCTGTTCCAGAGTGATGCACCCATAATGCCTAGTGCCTCTCTCCCATCATCAATACAAGATCTTGGTGGAAATGTAATGCAACTCTGGACGGAAATAAATGTTGTGACATTGCAGAAGCTTATCGAAACGATGTCACGGCGAATGCGTGCCGTACTCAAAGCTAAAGGCGCAGTGTATATTTCCATGAATGTCTGTTATATATAAACTGCTATGAAGAAGAAGAAAATACATTTGTCATCTCATTTTTAATCCTTTATGGTGTCTTAGTTTTGTACATTTAAAATGTGTCATACAAGTGCCAGACTGGAAATACTAGCTGCAAATGATCATCCCGTGTTTTTGTGGAGGGGGAAGAAATCACACCAAGTGTAATCTTGTAGGTCGCCATTAAGTGTTGCTTAATCCCACTTTGTCGACCCCCTGTCGTGAAGTGTTGGGCTAAAAGGAAGGGAAGCGACACAAGATTACATATAAACCTTGGATAATAATGTGCAGCAGCATTCACAAAGGACAGCAGAGAAGAACAAATCAGAGAAGCTTGACTGCCTTATGCGCAGAAGGCAAGACATTCAGAATGGGCTAACGATTGTAAATAGGTGTTAATTATGGCTGAGAACCATGGCAGTATTTGGGGTGAAACAAAACATGCTTATATGTGCAATATTTGTTTATCAGCATGAAGACCTTGGCACTGTGACTGCTACTTGTGGGTGCAGTGTTGCCACAGGGCCGTTATCAGCGCTGCTCATATGGACTGAGCCCAGGGAGGGACCTGGACAGCCTTTCAGACTCATTGGATAATGTGAGGATTTATCTCATCAGGGCATCGGTTGCACGTCTGTCCTGTGCTCACATACAGCATATGAAGGATGTTTTTTTGGTTTTATTCTGATTGTGTTGTTCTTGTTTTGATTGCCTCATTTTTACATAACGTTTATTGATCAAATATATTCTTTTAAAAAAGTATTTCCTTCCTCTTACTCCTTTTCAGGAATACATAATTAGGTTTATTGAGAGTTGAATGTATAAGTTTGCTGCATATTCTTGTTTTGTTTTCTTTATGTGTTTTACATTTGAAATAAATCTAATTAAAATCTCATTTGTTTTGCTCATTTGTAATTATATGTTTAGTTTTCTATCAACTCATGGTTCTATCAACTCATGGCCTTAAGCTATGTGGAGCCAGCTGGGGGGCCTCTGTTTTAAGCTATCTGGAGCCAGCTGGGGGATCCTCTGGCTTAAGCTATCTAGAGCCAGCTGGGGATCCTCTGGTTTAAGCTACCTGGAGCCAGCTGGGGGGATCCTCTGGCTTAAGCTATCTGGAGCCAGCTGGGGGGCCTCTGTTTTAAGCTATCTGGAGCCAGCTGGGGGATCCTCTGGCTTAAGCTATCTGGAGCCAGCTGGGGGGCCTCTGTTTTAAGCTATCTGGAGCCAGCTGGGGGATCCTCTGGTTTAAGCTATCTGGAGCCAGCTGGGGGACCTCTGGCTTAAGCTATCTGGAGCCAGCTGGGGGGCCTCTGTTTTAAGCTATCTGGAGCCAGCTGGGGGATCCTCTGGCTTAAGCTATCTGGAGCCAGCTGGGGGATCCTCTGGTTTAAGCTATCTGGAGCCAGCTGGGGGGCCTCTGGCTTAAGCTATCTGGAGCCAGCTGGGGGGCCTCTGTCTTAAACTATCTGGAGCCAGCTGGGGGATCCTCTGGCTTAAGCTATCTGGAGCCAATTGGGGGATCCTCTGGCGTAAGCTATCTGGAGCCAGCTGGGGAGGCTCTGGGGCCTCTGTCCTAAACTATCTGGAGCCAGCTGGGGGGCCTCTGTCTTAAGCTATCTGGAGCCAGCTGGGGGGCCTCTGGCTTAAGCTATCTGGAGCCAGCTGGGGATCCTCTGGTTTAAGCTATCTGGAGCCAGCTGGGGGATCCTCTGGCTTAAGCTATCTGGAGCCAGCTGGGGGGCCTCTGTTTTAAGCTATCTGGAGCCAGCTGGGGGATCCTCTGGCTTAAGCTATCTGGAGCCAGCTGGGGGGCCTCTGTTTTAAGCTATCTGGAGCCAGCTGGGGGGCCTCTGGCTTAAGCTATCTGGAGCCAGCTGGGGATCCTCTGGTTTAAGCTATCTGGAGCCAGCTGGGGGATCCTCTGGCTTAAGCTATCTGGAGCCAGCTGGGGGGCCTCTGTTTTAAGCTATCTGGAGCCCGCTGGGGGATCCTCTGGCTTAAGCTATCTGGAGCCAGCTGGGGGGCCTCTGTCTTAAACTATCTGGAGCCAGCTGGGGGATCCTCTGGCTTAAGCTATCTGGAGCCAATTGGGGGATCCTCTGGCGTAAGCTATCTGGAGCCAGCTGGGGAGGCTCTGGGGCCTCTGTCCTAAACTATCTGGAGCCAGCTGGGGGGCCTCTGTCTTAAGCTATCTGGAGCCAGCTGGGGGGCCTCTGGCTTAAGCTATCTGGAGCCAGCTGGGGATCCTCTGGTTTAAGCTATCTGGAGCCAGCTGGGGGATCCTCTGGCTTAAGCTATCTGGAGCCAGCTGGGGGGCCTCTGTTTTAAGCTATCTGGAGCCAGCTGGGGGATCCTCTGGCTTAAGCTATCTGGAGCCAGCTGGGGGGCCTCTGTTTTAAGCTATCTAGAGCCAGCTGGGGGATCCTCTGGCTTAAGCTATCTGGAGCCAGCTGGGGGGCCTCTGGCTTAAGCTATCTGGAGCCAGCTGGGGGGCCTCTGTTTTAAGCTATCTGGAGCCAGCTGGGGGATCCTCTGGCTTAAGCTATCTGGAGCCAGCTGGGGGGCCTCTGGCTTAAGCTATCTGGAGCCAGCTGGGGGGCCTCTGTTTTAAGCTATCTGGAGCCCGCTGGGGGATCCTCTGGCTTAAGCTATCTGGAGCCAGCTGGGGGATCCTCTGGCTTAAGCTATCTGGAGCCAGCTGGGGATCCTCTGGCTTAAGCTATCTGGAGCCAGCTGGGGGATCCTCTGGCTTAAGCTATCTGGAGCCAGCTGGGGGGCCTCTGGCTTAAGCTATCTGGAGCCAGCTGGGGGATCCTCTGGCTTAAGCTATCTGGAGCCAATTGGGGGATCCTCTGGCGTAAGCTATCTGGAGCCAGCTGGGGAGGCTCTGGGGCCTCTGTCCTAAACTATCTGGAGCCAGCTGGGGGGCCTCTGTCTTAAGCTATCTGGAGCCAGCTGGGGGGCCTCTGGCTTAAGCTATCTGGAGCCAGCTGGGGATCCTCTGGTTTAAGCTATCTGGAGCCAGCTGGGGGATCCTCTGGCTTAAGCTATCTGGAGCCAGCTGGGGGGCCTCTGTTTTAAGCTATCTGGAGCCAGCTGGGGGATCCTCTGGCTTAAGCTATCTGGAGCCAGCTGGGGGGCCTCTGTTTTAAGCTATCTGGAGCCAGCTGGGGGATCCTCTGGCTTAAGCTATCTGGAGCCAGCTGGGGGGCCTCTGGTTTAAGCTATCTGGAGCCAGCTGGGGGGCCTCTGTTTTAAGCTATCTGGAGCCAGCTGGGGGATCCTCTGGCTTAAGCTATCTGGAGCCAGCTGGGGGGCCTCTGGCTTAAGCTATCTGGAGCCAGCTGGGGGGCCTCTGTTTTAAGCTATCTGGAGCCCGCTGGGGGATCCTCTGGCTTAAGCTATCTGGAGCCAGCTGGGGGATCCTCTGGCTTAAGCTATCTGGAGCCAGCTGGGGATCCTCTGGCTTAAGCTATCTGGAGCCAGCTGGGGGATCCTCTGGCTTAAGCTATCTGGAGCCAGCTGGGGGGCCTCTGGCTTAAGCTATCTGGAGCCAGCTGGGGGGCCTCTGTCTTAAACTATCTGGAGCCAGCTGGGGGATCCTCTGGCTTAAGCTATCTGGAGCCAATTGGGGGATCCTCTGGCGTAAGCTATCTGGAGCCAGCTGGGGAGGCTCTGGGGCCTCTGTCCTAAACTATCTGGAGCCAGCTGGGGGGCCTCTGTCTTAAGCTATCTGGAGCCAGCTGGGGGGCCTCTGGCTTAAGCTATCTGGAGCCAGCTGGGGGGCCTCTGTTTTAAGCTATCTGGAGCCAGCTGGGGGATCCTCTGGCTTAAGCTATCTAGAGCCAGCTGGGGATCCTCTGGTTTAAGCTATCTGGAGCCAGCTGGGGGGATCCTCTGGCTTAAGCTATCTGGAGCCAGCTGGGGGGCCTCTGTTTTAAGCTATCTGGAGCCAGCTGGGGGATCCTCTGGCTTAAGCTATCTGGAGCCAGCTGGGGGGCCTCTGTTTTAAGCTATCTGGAGCCAGCTGGGGGATCCTCTGGCTTAAGCTATCTGGAGCCAGCTGGGGGGCCTCTGGCTTAAGCTATCTGGAGCCAGATGGGGGGCCTCTGTTTTAAGCTATCTGGAGCCAGCTGGGGGATCCTCTGGCTTAAGCTATCTGGAGCCAGCTGGGGGATCCTCTGGCTTAAGCTATCTGGAGCCAGCTGGGGGGCCTCTGGCTTAAGCTATCTGGAGCCAGCTGGGGGGCCTCTGTCTTAAACTATCTGGAGCCAGCTGGGGGATCCTCTGGCTTAAGCTATCTGGAGCCAATTGGGGGATCCTCTGGCGTAAGCTATCTGGAGCCAGCTGGGGAGGCTCTGGGGCCTCTGTCCTAAACTATCTGGAGCCAGCTGGGGGGCCTCTGTCTTAAGCTATCTGGAGCCAGCTGGGGGGCCTCTGGCTTAAGCTATCTGGAGCCAGCTGGGGATCCTCTGGTTTAAGCTATCTGGAGCCAGCTGGGGGATCCTCTGGCTTAAGCTATCTGGAGCCAGCTGGGGGGCCTCTGTTTTAAGCTATCTGGAGCCAGCTGGGGGATCCTCTGGCTTAAGCTATCTGGAGCCAGCTGGGGGGCCTCTGTTTTAAGCTATCTGGAGCCAGCTGGGGGATCCTCTGGCTTAAGCTATCTGGAGCCAGCTGGGGGGCCTCTGGCTTAAGCTATCTGGAGCCAGCTGGGGGGCCTCTGTTTTAAGCTATCTGGAGCCAGCTGGGGGATCCTCTGGCTTAAGCTATCTGGAGCCAGCTGGGGGGCCTCTGGCTTAAGCTATCTGGAGCCAGCTGGGGGGCCTCTGTCTTAAACTATCTGGAGCCAGCTGGGGGATCCTCTGGTTTAAGCTATCTGGAGCCAATTGGGGCATCCTCTGGCTTAAGCTATCTGGAGCCAGCTGGGGGGCCTCTGTCTTAAACTATCTGGAGCCAGCTGGGGGATCCTCTGGCTTAAGCTATCTGGAGCCAGCTGGGGGGCCTCTGGCTTAAGCTATCTGGAGCCAGCTGGGGGGCCTCTGTTTTAAGCTATCTGGAGCCAGCTGGGGATCCTCTGGCGTAAGCTATCTGGAGCCAGCTGGGGGATCCTCTGGCTTAAGCTATCTGGAGCCAGCTGGGGGGCCTCTGGCTTAAGCTATCTGGAGCCAGCTGGGGGGCCTCTGTCTTAAGCTATCTGGAGCCAGCTGGGGGATCCTCTGGCGTAAGCTATCTGGAGCCAGCTGGGGGATCCTCTGTCCTAAGCTATCTGGAGCCAGCTGGGGAGGCTCTGGGGCCTCTGTCCTAAACTATCTGGAGCCAGCTGGGGGGCCTCTGTCTTAAGCTATTTGGAGCCAGCTGGGGGATCCTCTGGCTTAAGCTATCTGGAGCCAATTGGGGGATCCTCTGGCGTAAGCTATCTGGAGCCAGCTGGGGAGGCTCTGGGGCCTCTGTCCTAAACTATCTGGAGCCAGCTGGGGGGCCTCTGTCTTAAGCTATCTGGAGCCAGCTGGGGGATCCTCTGGCTTAAGCTATCTGGAGCCAGCTGGGGGGCCTCTGGCTTAAGCTATCTGGAGCCAGCTGGGGGGCCTCTGGCTTAAGCTATCTGGAGCCAGCTGGGGGGCCTCTGTCTTAAGCTATCTGGAGCCAGCTGGGGGATCCTCTGGCGTAAGCTATCTGGAGCCAGCTGGGGGATCCTCTGTCCTAAGCTATCTGGAGCCAGCTGGGGAGGCTCTGGGGCCTCTGTCCTAAACTATCTGGAGCCAGCTGGGGGGCCTCTGTCTTAAGCTATTTGGAGCCAGCTGGGGGATCCTCTGGCTTAAGCTATCTGAAGCCAGCTGGGGGGGCCTCTGGCCAGGTGTAGCACAGGTGTTACTAATAAGATTAATGACAGCCAGTTTGCAGTAAGTGTATAAAGTTGGAAAAATAAGTACCACCTCGAACTACCACAACTTTAAAACACGCTTAGGCTACATGTTAATGGTCAGTAATAATTATACAACAATGTTATAAAGCAATCTAAAATAATTGCTCATTCTGAAACAGTGCTTTTGCTTTTGTTGCTTTTAGGTAGTTTGCTGATAGTTTTAAATATTTCTGTGCAATGCCTGTGAGTCAGTGGCACAATAAGGCCCACACCTTGACATCTCGCACTGGTGCACCTACTGGTAATTTGAAATTGTACTATGTAACAAAAGGAATCATTACATCAAGCCAAACCTTTGTACCGGCACTAACATGACTATTTAGAAACAGAAACATGTTGAACCTATTCTTGTCAGAATAATCTTACAAGTACCTGGGCGTTCACCTGAACAATAAACTGGAATGGTCAGATAACTCTGCTCTGCTGCTCTGCTCAAGAAGGGACAGAGCAGGCTTTATTTGCTAAGGAGACTGAGGTCTTTTGGAGTGCAAGGGGCACTCCTTAAGACCTTCTTTAACTCTGTGGTGGCATCAGCTATTTTTTATGGAGTGGTCTGCTGGGGCAGCAGCATCTCGGCTGCTGACAGGAAGAGACTGAACAGACTCGTTAAGGCCAGCTCTGTCCTGGGGAGCCCGCTGGACACTGTTGAGGTGGTGGGAGACAGGAGAATGACGGCCAAGCTGTCCTCTCTATTGGACAACATGTCCCACCCACCCAGGACACCTTGTTTGCACTGTGCAGCTCCTTCAGTGACAGGCTGCTTCACCCGCGGTGTCTCACGGAGAGATACCGTAGGTCCTTTCTTCCTGCAGCGGTCAGACTGTACAATCACCACGACCCCTGGTACACCACCACACCAAGAACAGACTATTCCAACACTGTGTGCAATTATCAATGCCTTGTGCAATATTCACTTTTTTTTATAACTTCCGCAATTACCACTTGTGCAATATTCACTCTTACAAATTGTTTCCAATGACTCTGTACTTATATTACTGTTACTGTATTTTATTCTGTTTAATTGTGTACGTGCCACTTTACTCTCTTGCTCTTTGCTGTAACAACATAAATTTCCCCGTCATGGGACAAATAAAGGATTTCTGATTCTGATAGCTTATTTTTGTGAATAATTCAGATGTTGTGTAATTCTATGTCAGAACTAGTTGAAAGTTTCAGCTTGAAACTGTTATATCTTGGTGTCCTGATAATGGTGACACAGTAGTATTACTGTGACGCTTTCAAGTAAAAGAAAAATGCGGATCATTTCAATTCAAGGAATCAACTACCATCTTCCAGCAAGACGAGTGTGAAGTAAATAAACTCCTGATTGTATTGATTCACACTTGATGATTATCACATGTACTTGTCCACCTCAATCAAAATGTATTATTGCACAACATGTATTTCTGCACAAATGTATAATGAGCACTATATTAGTTATGAATGTGAAGCACTGTAGGTTCTCTTCAGAGAGTTTCAGGTTATACCTCCATCTCGCCACAACAACACTGCCCACCAAGGGGCGTAACCGCGCCAACGTGGACCAATGAGAGAAGACGACGCCTTTCTGAAGAGAATATAGCAAAATGTTCATGTTTCTGTACCACTTTCACTTTTACCAACAGACAGCTAACTGGCTCTTTATTGATTCGGACTGTGGACTCGGCTGAGAGCATTATTGAAATGCTGTCATCATCACTTTAAATAAATATTATCTTGATCATTTAGCAGTTTACTGGATTCATTTGAAAGGCAATCACAAACCCAACACGAGTCTGAAGCAAAAAGAAATGTATACAAAAAAAAAGAAAGAAAAAAACCTCATGTGATGTGAAAGAAAAAAAGTCAAAGACCAAATAAACAAATATAGGTTTTATTTACATTACCTTTTACACCTTTCTGCCCTAAAGTGGCAGTTAATATTACACACTGGACTCATTGATTCATACAGATATACAGACCATGCACGACTCAATCATTAGTTTGTAGTTAAGAGATTGTGCCATGAAATCGATATACAGACAGTAAATGGATTTGTTTTGCTGTGATCAAAATGCTGCATTATACTAATGAATCATATCAATATGCAAATGATGAATTACTTCAAGCATTCTTCGTGGCAAAAAAATATCTTCCATGCAATACAAAGAATGTGTGTTGTGAAGTTAAATAGGATTATAGAAAGGACATATGGGGGGAGTACGTGTTCCATTCTGTACTCACACTAATGGATTCAGAGTGAGGTATTGGCGGTTTTATAACAGGAAAAGACCTTCCCCCCCGTCTTAAGGCTGTGGTATGCATGTGCACTGTCAACTGAAACATTCGTCTGTTTTTCATCAAATCAAGTAGATAGAAAGAATTAAGGATATAGTGCATCCAGAATGTCATTTACAATACAATAGCTATGAGTTCTTCAAAGACAATAAGCAGTTGGCGTAGAAAGTAGGAGTGCTTTTAACTGTCCACTGAAAAGGAAATGAATCACTCATGCAGGCTTCTTCTACTTGCCTTAGACTATCCACAAAGAGGTGCACATTTATTAATGCGAACCTGCACCTCCCAAATGATTTATGCGCTGAACCTGAAATAGCAACCTGTAGCAATTGCTCATTGAGACTCGAGACAATAAAAATAACACTTTTAAAGTAATGGCTACATGCACAGAAAAGACATTACAGCAGAAACAGAAAATAGCATTACGCTTCATCATTATGAATTTTACGACTTAATTTTGCAGTTCTGTTTCACCCGTAAAATATCATATGCGTTCAAATTTGAGCACTTAGACTATGAAGCTATGCAACGTCCTAGCTAAATAAATATCCACCGTCATGAAAGATTTCCCAATGTTCCACTACTGTGTAAAGACTATTCTGAAAAAATATAAACATGGCTGCCTTACAATGTTTTGGCAAAACTTCCACCTATTTCAATAGAAAGCATAAATAACAAAAACCTTTGTGAAGATGCAAGACAATAGTTTGAATCTGTGGTTTGTTTGTAAGATCTCATTTAAGAAGAGCTGAGGCCGGAATCGGACTCGGCGCTGCCAGAACGGGCCTTGGAAGCAATGCAGGGAGCCATGGAGCAGGGAAAAGAGTAGCAGGAACATGTGGAGCTGTTTCGGGTCTCGTCTGTAATAACCTCCTGCAGTGTGTGCTGCTCCTCTACCTGAAAGATGTTTGGTTCCTCCCCCTTCTCATCACAGATACTAAAGGGAAAGAAGGAGACATTGTTCAGTTAGATAGTGTATGCTGCTCATTTTGTAAAAAAAAAAAAAACTCTTTGGGATATGATTATACTATCACAATACACTGAAAGTTGCTAAATAATAATGTAAATTTTTTTCCCAGTACTACCAAGTACTCCAGTGGAACAAAATCTATGGTAGTACTAAACTATAATTCAGATTTATGGAATAATTCAAATTCTTTTAAAGTTTTATCTGATATAAGTGAAACAATAAATATCAATCAGGCAAGATGCAAACACATAAAGACTACTCCAGTTCTGCTCTAAAATAAGTAGAAACAATTTGTTCCTGCAACAGTGATAATGGAAACAGTGCTATTGGATGCATTCCTTTTGGTAAGGGGGATGATTGCACTGGATGCCAGCGAGTTCATGCTACCAGGTGAAATCACATGGCCAACATCCTCACCAGTATGGAAAACAAAAGGCATTGTTCCAACCCTATATGGACAATGGCATTGTTCCAATAAGCTATAACCTCTTTGCCATAGGAGGTACTGTAGATTTAGCACAGCTATGCAGGCTTACTCTATACAGTATGTAGGACAAAGGTCATTCATGTGTTGCATGACATTGCATAAGTGTTCCCCAGTGAGCCGCACTTCCCAGGCTGACTGTTCTCCATAATGACCTCTTTTTAAACTTTTAGTTTCGTTCTAGTGCAATCAACCCTTTTGTAAAGAAGCCAAACTGCAGTACAAGCAGATCATTTACAAGCTTAATATGTGCAAATGATAGAAAATGTACAACTTCAATAAAAAAAATAAAAATAATAATAATATGCTGTGACATCTGGAGGTGGGGAGCTATGAGGCTTCAACGCAGGTCTTTCTTGGATCAATGTTATTTGATATCATCCATTCCATTCACTTTTATGACATTTACAAGCTACACATAGTGAGTATGCATGGTTGTCAATGCGGTTTGGTGCTATGTGACTTGCATACGTCGTCTTTAAGCAAATTCCAATAAAACTAGCAAATAAAAATGCAGATGGATATCAATATTTCTGTTGATCCAGAAGCCAATACGTCACAAGCCATTCATTCTTGATGCCTTTCTTGCTTCAAGTTGAATATCACTGAGTATCATGCAAAGCATAAAATGAGGAGGCCTTTCATGGAGTATCCAAAACAATACACAAGAAAATGATAAACATGGCTGTTGACCAATCAAACAACCCCACGTATAGTACAATCCAAAAAGATAACAATCATTGCCACCGAAACATCGAGAACTGTACTGTTGAGGCGTCGACATGTGAGAAGTCAACCGTCGTGCATCATTGTCAAGAAACATTGTTTTGTTCCTGCTGCGTATCAATGAGAGGGGGAGGGGGCCCAAAAAACAGTCAAAGGGTGTAGAGTGAGTAAATGAACAAAACACAGCCAGGAACCAGAGAGACATTACTGGAATCTGCAGAACTTGAGTCAAAATATGGCACCAAGCATTCACAAATTCTGTAAGAAAGAGGCACAGTTACAACAACAGCCTGGAGAAGAAAACTGGTTTGCACTGTTTACTGAAACACAGAACTGAAACACAGAACTGAAACGGCAGAACAAACATTTTTTCTATGACCACCGGAAACTCTTTCAACCTGCTGAAAACCCAAGTTTTATGTAACAGCAATGGCACGTCTAGTGTACAAGTTTCACATTCAGGAACAAAAGGTTTAATGATTAACTAAAGCGTTCCACTGAACAGCTATGGCAGATGCCAAGGGATTAACATATCTGCCAATGCGTGACGATAGAACCCTGAACACTGAAGAACTGTGCTGATAGGAAGGGCCTTGAAAGGTTACAATGACATAACAAGGAGCGGTGTTGACATTGCAGTAAACACATTTAGAAAACAGAACAACCAGTTTAACAACTGTGACTTCAGCATGAGTAGAGACACAACAACACAGTGTACTGTACAGTTTACAGCACGGGGTGTGGAGCAACAGCTTGGAACACAAACATGCTTTATGCTGAACATCTACAGAAATGTTTTTTGTCGAGGTCTCAAGGACCTACATGGCACCAAAACATAAGCCTCTTGTGTTTTAACCTACCTATCATAGATGAGCCCGTCAATTCCCTGCTCTCTCAGCTTCCTTCTGGTCTCATGCTCGTTGTTGTCCTCTCCCCAGCTGAACACCACCAGGCCTTTAGACTGGGCATTCCCAATGTAGGAAAGGTTCTTCAGCAGCTCCTCAGTGTGGGCACTGATCCCCTAAAAGAGCAGGCAAGGAAGTCCAGTGAGAAAACAAGTGGTTTCATTGTGTTATGTTAATCTCAAAATGAAATTGCTCGTAAAGATTGTATGTAACTCATAGCAAATAAGCAAATTCAGCTCATTGTGAGCCTTCAACAAAACTGGTTACGTCAGATTATGCTGCATAACCTGTCTGGAGTCAATTTCAGCACTTCCTAAAACCACTCAGTATGTCTTGAAGACAGCTGACACAGAGCTATTCTATCCGACTTGGTGGTCTATTTTTATCAAAGTCCTTTACTCAAGGGCACTGCAGCAATGCTTGTTAAAAAGGGAGCATGTACAAAACCAGCTATTTTTACATTTAAAACAGTATTTTGGTACAGTAACAGACTCCCGATTAAGTCAATGGTTGCACCACAACTAGTACTGAAATGATTACATTTTCACTTTAGCTGGTAAGAGTGCAGAACGCGTTTCTCACGCCAATTCCTGCCTAGGTCGTCTATTACATATGAAGTAGTGCTTACCAAATGTAAACAGTTATACAGTCTGAAAAGTTCAGTGGCTACATTAAGTAATGGATTTTCTGTATCAACTGCTCACCATGATATTCTCACTCTGGGCAAAACTTATGGCGATCTGAGTGGTCTGGCAGCGGATGTCCATCAGTTCAGGGTACTTCTCTGAAATTCCCTGAGTCAGGAAGAGGATAGGGTATTTGTTCTGCTTTTGACGCACCCTGAGGAAGCGACAAGAAAAAGATGTCAGCAAAACATGCACTGCATTTATAATTACATCCTGTAAATATTTAATTAGCAAGTCAAGATCCTGTAAAACAAAGCATCTTGACTGGCTAATTCCATTTTTACTTGAAAGCCTAAGACTAAGAATCTTTAAGCATTTGTACAGCCTAATCTGGGCATACTTTATCCTCAGTGGCTAACCGTGCTTACATGGTGCAGATATCTGGGTCGAAGCAGGAGAAGACGATGCGTCTTTTCCCGCCTCTCTGCAGAACACAGGACAGAATGATGTCGAGGTAGGTATTCATGTTGAAGTAGGATGATAGGTTGCCATCCCATGACCCGTCCTGTAAATAAAAAGCATTAAATCACATGAGTCATGAAAAATTATCATGAAAATCAACATTTTTATCTCACATTTAATTATACGCTATGTTTGAGCAAGTTAACATTTAAATAGCTGTATTTCTTATTCTACTGGAGATCCCTTAAGCTTCATTTATTGAGCAAATGTGTGTATCATTAACCCTGTTGACTAAGTGTACCCACCTTCATCTGGCTGATCCATTTGAGCTCAATGTTGAAGCCCACGTGCTCCGGAATAGCTTGGAAGATCTGAAAAGAAAAAAAAGGTATGAAGCATGCAGTTTATTTTACTGTGACATGCAGAAAGACTCATTTATTGTGTTTGTAGTTGTAAAAAAGGATAAACAACCACTAATAACATAAAGTAATTTACCTGTGTGAGTGAAGGGAACGGCTGATGCTCATCAACTTCTTCTTCATCGTCCAGAAGATCTGAAGGACAATCCAAACGGATGACTGTTAATGCACATCACACAGATGATCTGCCGGATAACTTGTATACATTCATCTTACACCACTTTGCTGTGATGTAATACATACAGAGCCACCTTTGATCAAAACTAAGTGCATGCCAGTCCTCTGATCTACAGTTTGTAAGTTAGGACACTGTATGAAACACGGAACTTGAAATGATTTTCAGCACGTCGTGCCGCTTTAAGTTCTTCTGGCACACGGTGGTGAAAGAACACAAACAATAGGTGCATACCTTTGTCATCGTTTTCTTTTATCGCAGTTGCACGGGCCAGCTGTGCAACAAAACAAAACATATATTATTTACTTTATAGTCAACAAATCATTTTCAACACATTAGTTTCAGTTCCAGGTTTAATAATGAATTGGTTGCAGTGCCTCAAGTGTATATGTTTGATATAATATTTTGATTACATTCTTAACATTCATTTGTGGGAATATTATAAAGCTTTGCCCATTTAGAAGGCACTAATCCCAGAAAATGCTCCATTGATGGAAGCCACAGCTCCAGTGTGTGACTCTATATCACTTCCAGATTAAGATGTTTTTAATATTCATTTGGAAGATGCAAATGTCCCATCTGTAGGAGAAGCACGAGGCAACGGACTTTTTGACGTCTCACAGCAGGAAAAGGTGCAACTTATATTAACATTGTCAACTTTTATCTAAAGCATAATAAAGGTTTTAGTTAAACTTGGGTCTTTGTTGCGTAGTTTTGGCCGTCTACCTTCAGAAGCTGCAGCTGATCATAAGTCAAGTCTTTGACTGGAACCTCAATAAGCTCCAGAGACGTCTTGTCATTTTTCTGTCAAGGAGATAGAAAGATTGACATTAATTGATTGAAGTAGTGACATACATTTGTATATGCTTACCTTTTATTTATTTTTTATAAATGTATGTTAATAAAGCCATGATTAGTTAAGGTAAAATAAAAACTACCTACGGAGATGTATAACATTTCAGATTTTAACACTTTATAAGTCATTTTCATATGTATATCATGAAATAAGACGGGCCTTTATGTTACCTTCTTGGTGGATATGCAGCACGTCAGATCATGGTATACAATAGGAACTGAATCCTTGGAGAGGTGAACATCAAACTCTACGTAGGCTGCACCCTACAAGTACATAATTGACACATAAGTAAGGCAGACGTTAGGATGTCAAAGGTATATATTTACTTGTGCTTCAATCATCTGAGTAACTCACATGGTTGGCAGCGCTTTTGAATGAGGCAATTGTGTTTTCCCTGACTCTGTGATGCCTGTGAAACACAATAATAATTTATTAACATACGCAGGGTGTACCGATGTACTAATTGACTCAAAACTTTTTTCTATTGCCTGTGCCAAGTCAAGCGCTGTTGTGATGACTCACTTGGCAGCGTGTGAGCTGCCGGCTCCTCTGTGGCCCACATCCAGAGTACTTCTTTTCTTCCAGTACTTGGTGAAGGAGGAGCTCATGTCACACTGCAATCCCTGGATCGGACGAATCACCAGGTAATCCACTAGAAAAGAGTTTCATGGTAGGTCAACATGTATTTCCACATTCCACACACTACTAAGGTCACTGTTAGAACAAAACAATATTAACAAAAAAGAAAGGGTTAAGCAGTTCCTCCCTCCCTATTGCATAGTCAGATCATTGACAGCCAGTCTGGAAATCTTACCTCTGACTTTTCCGATGGTCTGTCTGGAATTTCGACCCATTATGGGAAGTGTGGCCACTCCGAAGTCCTTACCGCTCTCTGCGAAAGAGGAGGAGAGGAGGCAAGCTGTGCCCACAAATCCTGGATGAGCATCCCCCTGGACGACGTGCTCACCCATATCCTCCTGTAAACAAATGTATAATGTTAGAACAATACTAATCAAATGAAAACAGATCACTCTAATCATGATACCTGATAAGTTACTGTTATTGCTTATCAATAAATGGGTTTATCTAGTTTATTAGAGGCAGTATTCCCCATAATTATTACCTCAAAGAACTCAAAGGTGAGCTCCAGGTTGTATGGGTCCATGGTGTGGATACTGTACTCGGTCCACTGGGAGGGCTCCATTGCATACCCACATTCAGGCTGCGAGTGGCGCGACTTATAGCCGTTGGCACTGATCATGCTGATCTCCAGAGTGGTGGTCTCCTTGAGCAAAGATGACGGACTAAGTTTCTCTTCCTCCTCATCTTCATCCTCCTCCTCAAAGCCCTCTAATGTCAGCTTGATTCTGTATCGGGAGGTAAAAGGAACAATTAAGTAAATACAGACGTGGTGATGACATTACGGTTTACTCTCATCTTATACGCAGGGTTTCTGTTACACTTCGGTAACAGCAGCTCTGTAATGACCCACTGATCCGTCTCAGGTCACTTTTTAAGAAGCACTTTCTCTCGGTGGTGTTATATTCCACTTTGGTGTCATGCCTACCTGAAGCGAGACTTCTTGAATTTCTTCTTGGTGATGGACACTGGAGACGTCTTAGAATAGTGCAAACGCAGGCGAATCTCTGTTTGGCACGTGAGCCACCCAGAGTCAACACAAGTCACCCCGTCTACAAAAAGGGAAGACGCAACATAAATTCACTTTGTCTGCTGACCAGAGAAATGGTGGCAGCGACAATAGCAGGGAGGGGACAACCGTTTGTTCCGTTAGTAAAGAATGACTTCAAAACAGAGGAAGGGACTACAGCGTGGTCTGTAGGGATTTACATTTCCCAGAGGGATTAAAGGGATACTTCACAAACAAAAACGATCATTTGCAGATCAATTACTCATCCCGTGTTACCTTGAATTCTTAAAGAAAACTTGTTTTTCATCTTGGTGGTGAACGAAGAATCAAAAAAGGTCCAAAAGTCTTGAACTGAAGTAAACGGGGGCCGCATTTTCACTAAAACCTTACAATTTCAAACATTTCGGACTCGCACGGAAAGATAGCGCGCCTGTGCAAGTGCGGGAAGTGTTTTTAAATAGTAAGGTTTTAACAAAAAAGCCATTCATCAACACTGTTCTCCATTTTTTGATTTCTTCATTCACCGTGGAGGCATGTGAGGAAAAACAAAGTGTTTTTCAAGGTAACAGAGTAACTGATACACAAATGATCTTTTTTTGTGGGTTAAGTATTCCTTTATTCACACCAGCAAGCAATTCAGTGATGAAAGCCTGAGTGTTCGCAGTGAGTGGTGGTATAATAGTTTTTCTTACTGTGAATTCCAAATTGTCCATCGTCAATATGCTGGTGTGATGCTGCAATAAAGGGGAAGCGCATCAGAAACATGATAGAACAATATCAACAGTACACAGAGGTTAAAGGTTGAGGTCAGATCAAACCAGAGCATGTCCTGTGCAAAAAGAGGAAACTCTCAGTTTGCTCTGAATTTGATTTGACTCAACTTCAAGCAACTGAGCAATAAAATACATTTGATTCTAAAAAAATTAATCTTTTAACTACGACTCTTGAGCATGCGCATGTCTATGAAGCTAATTTAGCAGGATGTTTACTCAGAGCTCAAACAAAACACTTCTACAGTTGAATATAAAAAGTAACTTCATATTTGTAACAAATTCTTATTCTTGGGGGGGGGGGGGGGGGGGGACAAGTGGTTTACTAGGACGGGGTGACGGGTGCAGATATGGTTGTAACTATTCTACCCATCAAGTTAAATGAGCTCTGCCTGTGTTAGGCCAACACAATGGTGATTTAACTAGAGAGCTCTACAATATCAGGTCACGACATCTAGTGCAATGCAGTGTTTCCTTTATGGCTATAGATTATTCCAGAGAGTGTTGTCCCTGCTCTTTGGCAAAACATAAACACTGTATGTTAACTTTGACATACACTTTGCCCAAAACATTATAACAAAAGCCAGACTTGACTGTCCCTGAAATACTAACCTTGTGTCTTCAGTGGAACTGACCCTACTTTAGTTTTAATGGACAACTGTAATATCGTGCTCAGGCAGGGAATGGGGGGGGGGTCTATAGGGGGGTTTGAGCATGGCGCACTTTACCGAACCCAACTACACTTTGCACCATCTTTTGATGTTCTATACCTGTGGGGCTCATCATGCGGGGTTGTTGATGGGTCTCCCACATATTGACTATCACTTGAAAGGGACCACCTGCACTCTGCAAGTTCAATGTTTGGTACAATGTTAGGGTTTTCAAATCAGATACATTGAACTAGTTGTCAGTCTGCCAGTCTCAGAGCCGCCAGTTCGACGACGAGAAAGGATTTAGAGCTGGTATAGTCACCAATCTCCCGCTGGGGCAGTCAGCCACCATGGGTTGACTTCTGAAAAGTGAATTTCTTAGTGAAAGAAAAAAGAAAAGAAAAATGGCTTCAGTTACACTTTAAGCTGCTCTCTTCATCTGTGACAAAGCCATGATCAACCTTTAGACGCAATATGTTTGCAGCATCACATCTTGTTATTAAATAGAAAAAAGTCAATATTACTCGGAGGAAACAGACGCCCATCATTGACCAACTCTACAGCTATGAAAAAACATGGTGCATTAAGTTAAGAAATGTTCATGAGTCATTTCAATTTCGGAAATTGGACGCACGACACAGACTGTCACCAATAAATCACCACACTGGCAAACGTTAACTTAATTAAACTTGCATCAACTGTTGAAATCCAAAGACAAGTTTCAGCTCACAGGAACGTTGAGCCAATTAGTTTACAAAGCATCGCACAAAGACGTTTAATCTCACGTGATGGGAGCCCCACCCATGATAATGAAAAAATAAACACACCTAGAATAATTGGAAGTAATACTGAGAGAGAGCCTGATTCAATATTTTCTTTCTTTCTTTTCTGGGAAGGGTTGCCCGTGTTTGTTTACCTCTACTGTAGAGTATACACAGGAAGTCTATTCCACAACACTGGCCTTAAGGCATAACACTTAGAAGTATGTAAAGTGAGTGATCCTAGCATTAGCCGTGTTTTCCAACAAACTATTTCAAAGTCAGTTGATTAATCAAACTAATAGAACCTGTTCTCAGCCTTCCTGCTGATGAGCTGCGACAGGAAAAGTATGAATTGAAATAAATCCAGAAATCATCACAAATCATGCAAAGATTAATTTGAATTGACTTTGTCTTTGAATTTAACAATATTTATATTTAGCCAATACTGCTTTCAAAAGATTATCTTTGACATCAAAGAGTAAATCAATCAGTCATTCTAAAGCTATACCACTCTACGGACAGGAGACTCCGCTCACCTTTGACTCCAGAAAGAAGCCCTTGAGATAGCGGTACTTGGACACAACTCCTTTAGGCACAGTGATCGTTGTAGTCCACACATTTCTGTCAGGGAGTCGACATATACGTTCATATTTTAAATCAGACAGAATAGCAAGAAAAGCAGACCATGTACTGCCTTTTGTAGTAGAAAAATGCATCATGTCATAATTTAAAAACATGTTTTTAATAAGTGATTACACATGTAATGTAACCTACCCATCATTCCCATGTGGATGTAAGATCACAGCTCTTTGATGGCCCCAGCTTCCGAGGGCTTCACAACTCCCAACAACTGCAATCACCTCCCCTAGAAATGTTCAAATTGGCCTTTTACTTCATGTAACCTCAGCAAATATGTTTACATTTAAAACAACCTTTTAAAGTTTTAACTACAATGTTTAGATGCAGGAATTTATCTGAACTGTGTGAAAACGTGTTTATATACGAACACATCACAACTCAAACAATGATTTCCATATTTGAGGAAAGATAGTACAATGTTTTGGCAATGCTACACTACACAAATAGATCAGCTATGAAAGAGCAAATAATAACATTTTACTACAGAGCTATTTCTAAATGTACGTTAATAAAGATCATGTCTGTATCCTAAGTTGTGTCTCCAGGCAAGTTAAGCAGCCATACCTGCGGATGTTTCTCCTCTGACAGCCAAAGTCACCTGAGTGGTCTCCATAGTTGACACAGGCACAAAGAAAGACTGGCGGCAGGAACAAGCTGAAAGACATTAATACATTGTTTCCGTTATTTTTTTTAACGGTCTTATTTTATTAACTCAATAACAGTTATGCTATGCAGAGTGCGAGTAACGTCATGTGACTTCTGGCTTTGTTTGATAAGCTGTTATGAGAAGTATCCTCATCTTACTGGTTTCTGACTAAAGTAAAGTAGCTAGCTAACCACCAGCTCGTCTACGGCCTCGCTAACAGATGGTTATTGACAGCTAACGTTACCTTCTGGATTTTGGCAGCAAACAGAACGTATCGGGCCTGGGCAGTTTAAGATGGAGGGTTCAGTGAGCCAGGTCCGCCTTACGTTATCCCGCAGAAAGTCTAAGTGAAAGCATATCGGACCAGCTGGTTCAGCGCCAGCGATTTACCCTTAAATCTTTACCATAACTATAAAAAATATTCCTAGGACACAAATAACGCCTGGTGTAACAATTACAACAATAAAGGTATAATACTATAGCGACAATCTAACAGTAAAAACCTGACCGTAACAGAGCTGGCTACACATTGGTTATGAGTCAAAGAACATACTACCAAGTATCTAGTTTGCCAATAATGATAAACAAAACTTCCGGTGTGTACTTTCAAAGTAAAACCTTTATTGACCAACATTCTTCGGTGCATGTAGCAATAAATTAAACAGTTAATATTTCAAGGGAGAATTTGTAGTAAACAATAAGACAATTTATATTAATGACCATACCTTTATAATAAATAATAAAACACCAAAAGGGGACTCCAATGTATTTTCAAATACATTCTTATTATAGCATACGCTACACACACATGAAGCCCCCATTTTCATTGGTGGGTGCATTTGTTTCTGCCAAAAATAGGTTGCTTGCTTTTACGGGGTCTTATGCTCCCCAGCTCTACATAACACATAATGGGAACCTGAAAGAGATGTCCCCCAGCTCTGTATTCTCTTAATATGACTTTGGCTATTGTGGGAACTTGTTAAATGGGAACATAGCATGGAGTTGAGAGTTGAACATAGGGCTCTGGGAAAATGAGTACCTGATAATATAAATCTTTTTGAAAAGTTTACTAGTATCCTCCACTGCAATTAGTGCATAGTATCTTTGAAAGATAATTTAGACTGTGACGTTGGGATACAATTCACAGAAATCATGGAATAAATACATTGAGAAAACATGTTTTTCCGTCTTTTTAAAAGACTCACAGATTTTATGAAGGTGAAATATATTTTTAGGTAGGTTCAATTGCACTGGGGGCATGGCCTCAGTATTTTCAAAATGCTCAATGTTACTAGATATTGTCTAAAATACTTCTTCCCCCTTTACAGGTATTTAGAACTTTTATTTTGAATGTATCATTTCCACATGACGTGTTGTATTCTGGCTTCCGCTGGCTGCTTGACGAAGCTGGCTCATACCGCCCTGTTCTGGATTCGTGGCGGGTCTGTTGTGCTGCATTAACGTGCCCTCGGAATCGAGCTGAATGCACGTGCTCGACCTCGAATAATGGTAAACAAAGAGGAATGTCTTACCTTTCAAAAAATATCGGGCTGCCAAGAAGTTAGTCGAACAGATGGGAGTAAAAGCGGCGCAGTTAATACTGTTTGGCGAATTGGTTAGCAACAAACCTCAGACACGGTTCTTTTATTAGTTTTATATTAGATTGTAGGGCCTAATTATATTACTTCAGTAGACTTACATTGTTATTGTATGTCAATTTCTGGAGTAAAATAACAGTCATAGCCTACATTAAAATAGTGTTGTTACTAGGTCCATTTGAACATTTACGACCAAATGGGTCGAAAATAATAAGATAATAAAATAATAACGAATTAACACGCAGGCTTTAATCTAACGGTGTAGAAGTTTAGGAGGTGTTTGCCATGCTGCTGACCTGATGTTGCTGTTTGCTGGCCGCAGTACACGGGCAAATCCAGCGGAGGGAAATACGTTAAATAAAATTACTTTCCATGGCAACAAGGTATTAAGAGGTGTGCGCATACGATCGATAAACCTGCAAAAACTTGGGTAATCATATGACTGAATTTTGAAGAGGAGGCAGGAGTGGTCCTTTAAGTAGGAGGTAATGTTCTTGAAAGCTACTTAAAGAACACAATGTCCTAAATATTAGGACTGATTTATTATATAATAACAAGAATCCTATTTGAGGAAAGACCTATTCCACGAAAGCGTCAAGTTGTGTAACTGAAATACTTGTTAAAGTGACACAGCTGTTAGACAAAAGGTCAACAGGATTATCTTTCATGTTTTGGCTGACTGGGACAGACAGGGATCAGTAGCCTTTTTAACTCGCATCCACACCTTCACCTTCACATAGACACTAGCCCATTCTACAATAAAAACCAATGTTAGACTTAGTTAAATATCCTTCCTCCATTTTTATCTGCAAAAGAAAAAGCTGTGACCAGAGTCTGAGCCTTCTTCGCTGACATCTACTATAGACTGAAAACTAAAGTTTAGCCTGTAGCCCCCTCTAGTGTTCAAATGAACATAATACACCATGCTGTAGAGAGGCGAGGAGCAAAAACATTGCGTCTCATCTCTGAAACGTAATAGGTCTTTAATAAGAATATGAATATGGAAACAAAGCATGATACAGTCTTTTGATGAATCAGGTATTTCAGGGTCCCTCTTGTTTTGGACAAGGCACTGCGGAGTACTAATGAGTACAATGAGAATGATTATATTTTTAATTTTTGGATAAGCTGTTCTTTAGAGTAGGCTGTCTTCACTTCTTGTCTGGCTGTGTTAATGAACACCAATGGGACCCAGATGTTATGAGGCAGGGGCAGGTCTCAGCGTGGGAGAGAATTATCATTCTGACCTGGGAAAGGGCTGAAAATCTCTGTTCTGGTCCGGATGTTTCAAGCATGAAGAGTTTGTAGAACTAAATTGCTGCCAGTGTCTGGCAAAGGCTGTAACAGAGGATCAACGCCGAAAAGTGGTTTGAGATTGCAAGAAAAAAGGAAGAATTGAGAAAGGCATGTGAGAACTTGATGAAAGAGTAATGGAAACAGAAATTATTATGAGTGAAGAGAGACTGCAGCATTATGAATATTTCAGGCTATTTCTCAGCACCCAGCAGTGCTCTCATTACAGAGTCACAACCTGCTAAGCTCATTAATTTCTGGGTTTTTTTCTGTATATACATGTCTTTGTCTTTTTTGTAGGTTAATTATGGAGTAACAGTCATCAGTTGATGCTACATCAGGTGGCAAAACAGAACCAAATGATTCCTCTTGAATAATTCATAGTTGTCCTAAATTATTGTCGGTGCTACTGATCAAACACAAAATGTCATCAATTTTCTTGTATCGTTGTATATTTGATAAAGCACACAGATTGTTATTCAATTGCAATTGGTGTGTTCTATAAACAAGATGAACTTTAGTTAACAGTCATAACATCGATCACATGGATGGAATCACAGATGCAGCATCTCTTTTAGTAGTAAAGACACATCACTCAATTTTATTCTGGGATATTACTACAAAACATCCAATGATTAAATCTTTTGCATCTTCTACAGTTTGTTAGTTAGTTAGTGCATTTCAATGGATTTGTCATGACTCTGCATTTGTGTTCCTGTTTTATTTTGTAGAGTTCACCTCCCTTGTGTCATGTCTTGTGTTCACTTCCTGTTTTGAAACTTACCTTTCCCTCTTGTTCCAGGTCACTTAACTTCCCGCCATGTGTTTTCCCGCTTCTGTGATCGTCTGCCCCGCCCCTGATTGTTGTCACCTGTGTCCCCTTGCCTCATTTATAAATAGTCCTGTCGCCCCTTGTCTTGTGCCAGTTTGTCTGGTTAAATCTAGTCAAGTGTATGGTTATTGTTAATGGGTAAACTTTGTATTAAAAGATGTTTTGTTTGTACGTCAGACACTTTGTGGAGTCGTGTATTTTGGATCCTATGTTTTTTCATTCCGTGGTCCTTAACAGGATTACATTAGGATCCCAATATTGATATAAGAACACTAAAACACGGGAGACTAAGGCATACCAAGTTAGGTAGATACATTAAAACGTGAATTAAAACTCTGCACATAAAGTATATGTAAGTAATAAATGTACGCATATGATGAAATATGAAGAAAAAATTAAGGGGGAAGTATTCTACAAATGCAAATAACTAAGATAAGTCATGCAACCCTGTGTTGTACAATGACAATAAATTAACCTTGAAAATAATTGATAATATTAGAAACACTGAATGCAGAAATCTTGAGCTGCATCCAGACATCATACAGAACTTGATCAAAGTCAAGAAAAATTGTACATATGATGAGTATGACAGGATGGGTTGCTGCCATGTCCACAAATGTATGTACATATAATCATAAAAGCAATATAGAATTTAACATATTAAAGCACAGATATTTTTTGAGGCAGACATTAGAAGGCACATTGTAAAAAATAAGTTCAACCTCCAGTCAAATAACATAATTAAGGTAGATTCAAGAGTTTAATGTGAAACCAGTGTCTGAGTTTCCTCTCTTAGGTGGAGTTTATGAGACTTACCTCAGCATAGGAAGCAATACTCACAATATTCTTGCTCAGATCGAACTTAATCGTAAGAGCCTTACCCTAAATGTGCTGATTCATCCAGTATTTTCCGAGAACTGAAGTATCAGATATGCCCTCCACTGCGCTCAGCAGTTGAACAGACCTGATTCTTATGGCTCACTGAAAGAGCCCGAGACTTAACCTGACTTACTATTTGAATAATCTAGCATTTCTATTGTCACATGTTGGCTGTGTGAGTGCATAACACTAAGTGTCCTACGGCATATTGCCAGAACTCGTGTACTGATTACGAGCATATCAATAATATCCACATACATGTTGTAAAAGTGTTACTGGGTAACGGTTATGGATACATCCTTGTTATTGATGTTTTTGCACTACATTGTATTTTGATGCTTAAATGACTTTTCTTAGAAATATAGTCGTTAATATGAGAAGGAAGTATTATAAAGCCACTACAGTGCATACACTTTTCACATAACAATCCGTCCTATGACTGAATGTGTGTGCAGTAAATGTGTGCTTTCATGGGATATATTTTTTATTTACCCTGTTTGTGTTTGACTCAGTCTCTCACATGTGTCTGCAGTATAATCCCCATCATGAATACACAATCTCTCTCCCCCATGCTTTCTCTTTGTGTCTCTCCCTGGTCTCCTAACTCCATTTGCAGTAATATTTATGTCCAAAAGATAAACTTGGCTTTCAAGAGCTTACAATAGATCTCATGAAGTGCCTTAAAGCCGAGGAAGACTAATGATGTGAAGTGGATTTAAAAAAAGTGAAAATAAAAGCAATTCCTCAAGGCTGAAGTCTCACAGACAGAAACAAATATGGTGCTGGTAAATTTGAAGCCTTCTTTGATGAACAGAGAGTTGCTGAGTTATCGTTTCCCATTGAAATGCGGATCGGTGCCACAGAGTTACATAAAACTCATAGTGGATCACTGCGCAAAATCACTTTCCAGAACATCAACTTTCAAAATGGGATATTCTGTAATGCGTTCTTAGTGACGTACAAAAAAAAAAAGACATGTAAAGAAAAAGGTGAGATTTTAAAGAGCAAATTCATCCGTGCTATTGTACCTTCCTGAAATGACATTAGAGTGTGCAGCCAACCGTTGACCAGGAGTCCAATTGTGCCTCTGGGAAAACTGATGTCTCCACAGATCAAAGCATTACACCATTTCCCACCTGCCTGTCAGCGCTGGCAAGGCAGAGGAAATGAATACACACAGGGAGAGATGAAGGCAAAGAGGACGATTGTGAAGATGCGTTATCTCGGTTTGCTTTTACAGAAGGAAACACAATAAGAGCCAGAGGGTTGCTGCGGTGGGTTTTTTTAAGCAGCTGCCTAGATCAGTGTGAAGATAGGGCTGTGTGATAATACGTTTATCCACTGGCTAAATTTAATTTCCTTTGAAAGAGGAGAAGGAAGAACGCATTATTCTAGTTTTTTGTTTGTTTGTGTGTGTGTGTGTGTGTGTGTGTGTGTGTGTGTGTGACCGGCTGTGCGTTATTGGAAGAATTCTGAGTAACAGTAGAACATAATAGCACTTTGATCGTTTAGTAGTTTAGTAGTACTCTTTTAATTGGTGTCGACAGAATGTGAGAGCTTCAGTTCACACAGATTTCTTTATTTACTCTCTGCGTAGTCAGTAAACCCATTTACTCATTTACCCATTTAAACCCGTTTTCCTATATGTAGGACAGTAAACATACATACACTTACTGTAATCGCCTTTACAACAAGTAAAGCTAGTGTAAAGATCCCCTGACAATAGACAAGAGGCAGATACGATTGACATTCTTTCACTTTATGACACCTCCACTGCTTCAGCTTTATAGAGCACATTCTTCAATGACCCCTGTGCCGTTGGGCAGTTGTTCTCTCCCTCTGCCTTGTGGTGTATTGCTTGCTTCTGACCTGTACTCAGATCTGTTATCCTTCCATGGGCAGAAAGGGACGTAACGAACCCAAGATCGGGAAGAGAGCCAAGAGGTTATGCCAAAGGGGAGGTCATACACCTCTTCAGTTCCCAAGGTGTAGCTAGAGTCCTCACAATGTACTTTGTCCAAGGCTAAGAGGCCACGCTCAAGTTTGGTCCCTGACACAGTGGTATAAGAAAAACGATTAGGCCACACTTTTCTTTATAATAACACAGTTTACACTCAAATGCATTGAATGCTATTTGATTCAATAACAACCTTCCACGTCACTTCACTTACCAGGAATTGAGTTATCTAGGAAGAAGCCAAGAAACCCTCCCACAAACATATGTGTGCTCAATAATATCTGCAACACTTGGTCTGCCTCTGTAACACCTGAGGGCAAGAGAGAATAAATATTAGTGCAATACAGGCTAAATACTTTCAGATGGATACGCATCACTTGCTGTCCTAATAAAGTTAAGAGTAATGACATTTCCTGCTAGATACCTGTGTTTATGGAATCAGGATTTTTCATTATCCAGTTCGGAATGACGAGTGCAGACAACATGGAAAAACCAAAAATGAATATATTCCTGGAGGAATTCATGTCTGTGGACTGTAAAATGAGATGTATTAGTAACATTCTGAATAGTAGCAAAGCATTTGGAAACAATGTGGCTGAATATGAAATTGTATATTACCTGAAGGTTAGAAACTCCTGCTGCAGTTATGACTCCAAACATGATCAGTAACATACCTCCCAGTACAGGGGTGGGGATGGTGGTGAAGATGGCTCCAACTTTTCCCAGCATCCCGATCAAAATCATGAAAACTCCACTCAGAAGAATCACCATTCGGCTGCCCACCTGTCACAAATATAGGAAGTTTAAAATAGGACAGTTTTGCTTGTTCTCAATACTGGAGGCCAAGCAATCCGCCTGTTCCGCACCGGCATCTTTTGAACCGCCACTGCGCTAGTCCAGTGTAAATGAAGGTTAAACTGTAGGTTCGGACGTCTATATCACATCTTACCTTTGTGATACCAAGGACAGCCACATTCTCACTGAATGAGGTCGTGCCGTTGCCTGTGCCAAAGGCCCCTGCCAACAAACTGCCGAGCCCTTCAACCCCAATGCCCCGACTGATCGCGTGCTTGGGGGGAGGAGGGGCCCCTGACAGCCTGGCACATGCGTAGTAGTCGCCAACAGACTCTGCCATGGAGCATATTATTCCAGCCATCATGCCAAACACACCTGCCAGGCTCACAGCTGGCATGCCCCACTGACCTGAATGAGTAGTAGAAATGTTGACTGTAAAAAGTAAAAACATCTTAATACTTTTAGCAGTGGAGTTCTTCAAGAATGAGTCCTAAAACCTCGAAACGTCACTACGCCGAACACGGAAACTCATCTACTCAGTGCTAGTGACGTTTTAAGTCATGCAATGTGCTGTAGTTGTATAGCCTGATGTTAGTTTTTTACTTCTGGTGATTGTAATTACACTTTGCACATTATAAAAGTGAACTACCAGGTTGGCCATCCCTTACATGCCATTAACTATACTATACCTCTTGACAGATTAGGTAGGTTGATAATATTCTTGTGGATTTACCAGGATAAGGAAACCTGAACCAGGAAGCCTCGTTCATCACGTCTCCCTTCACATCAGTGCGGGCCAGGTGGCCATAATGGGATGGATCCGATGGTAGGACATCATAGATGGTGAGGAGGTAGCATACTAACCATGAGACCGCAATCCCCAGCAGAATCTAATGATTATCTAGTATTAGTTGCATTATCAGTATTTCCGGGTACCATATAATACAACAAATGGTTTAAAGTAGGCTGTATATACATGCATAAACATAACATACAGGCATTATCTGGAAGATATATAACTTTGAGGTGTGCAGTTTCTTTGCTTTGCTATATGCAGGAACAGGGATCGGTATGAGACGGAGGTACTGGGAGAACAGGATGATCAGCACTGTGGTCCTGTGTGTATGAGAAGAACTGTCATTAGCATGATGGAGCAAAATGAGAGACCAACATCATACTTGAAACAGGCGATTCATCTCCACTGACATTTCCCCTTTCCAACTGAGCAAAGAGGCAATCACCATGGCAGCGAGTGCCTAGGTACATAGCAGAGATGCCCCAGTGGCTGCCAACCTTGTCTCCGACTGAATCGTACAGTGACAGGCCGATGAGAGAGACTGTGGGGGCAATGGTTAAGGGGCCAATGAAGCGCATGAGGAAGCCGATGAGGCCTGAGAAACCGACCAGGATCTGGAGGAGAGAGGCCACCATGATAGAGCCCTGGAGCTGCGGACAGGAAACATAATAATCCAGGTCATTAGCATCAACGTCACCACTCTCACTTTGGCCAATGTGATTGGTTACTTCTAGCTCACTGAATTAATCACGAGCTCCACAGAGGTGCTGTTTCACGTCTTTTTATCAAAAGTTGTGAATGCACAGTGTTTGTGCTGGCTCACTGTGCTCATGCGGGTCTGCCACACTTCTATGAAGACAGGTGAGGAGGTGTTGACCAAACTGGCGTTCTGGGTCCAAGCTGGGCACTTCCATTCTGGTGTGGACAACATGGCCATGGCAGGGATCACCAGAATAAATGTGCCCCCTTGTAGGATGGGAAGCCTACGTGACATTAACAGAAACAATTCATACAGTTAGACAAAGCAGTTAAAGAATGCCACATGTCTACTGATGTGATAGTATACAAAACAACACCAGAGTGAGGCTGTCCTAAATGCTAACGTCAGCATGCTAACATATATAACATATATAACATATTTGTATGTTCCCCATGTTAGTTTACTGTGTCAGCATGCTAACATATATAACATATATAACATATTTGTATGTTCCCCATGTTAGTTTACTGTGTCAGCATGCTAACATATATAACATATATAACATATTTGTATGTTCCCCATGTTAGTTTACTGTGTCAGCATGCTAACATTTGCTAATTAACACTAAACCCAAAGTTGAAGCTGATGGGAATGTCATCAGTTTTGCAGGTATTTGGTCAAAATGAGCAACAAAGTTAAATATTAAACAGCATCATGTTCAGCAGAATACATGTACCAAGCTGTGTTTTGGCCCGTCTGCAGACTTACTTATGAAATGGAGGATTTTGAATCCTCTTTTTATTGTTTATTGAAATTTAGACTCTACAATTAACCCATCTTAGTATTAGGAGCAGTGGGCAGCTATTATATATACATGGCCAGGGGAGCAGTGTGGGGGTCCGGTGCCTTGCTCAAGTGCCCAGGGGGAACTGGTACCTCTCAAAGTACCAGTCCACACTCCATACTTGGTTCCGCTCGGGGTCTTTAACCGGCGACTACGGCCCCTATGGACAGAGTAACTATAGTAGTGAGTTTTCAACTTTTGAAGGGTCTCATTGAGGGTCTAACTTATGTATACAGAGTTTAACTCAACTATCTTGCCAATCTTTCCTTACAGGATGGTTAGTGGCGGAATGAACTAGAAACACCGTTCTTACCTGACACCGAAGGTGACCTGCAGAATGGTGATCAGGCCAGAGGTGAAGAAAATGGTGTTAATGAGGCGAGCCTGGGTCAGGCTGTCGTGCTGAAGACACAGACCTTCTGAGAGGATGAGGGGGATGGCGGTGATCGAACCAAATGCTGTCAGGAAATGCTGAGCAGGAGAGGAAAAGGGATGAGAGTGAAGAATTGACGGTATTGTTGACACCCCTACAAACGCCACATGGTAGCGTGAATTGCTTGTAGCAGATTCTATAATTAATACCAACATATATAGTCAAAATTCTGTAGTGTAAACACATGAATTGGTACAAAAGTTGAAGGAGAGTGATGGGACTCAACTTCAACTATCAGAAACACTTAGCTTTATATAATATATATATATATATAATTCACGTACTCTCATAATTTGAAGGCTACTACAGAGTTCTGGTCCAATGTACAGGGACCTGATATTTCATAAACACACAAATCACAGGATCAAGTTCTTTATAAATTAAATGTTTATTCAACTAATAATTACAAAACTAAACTATTAAAACTGTTTACCCATCAAACAACATTTGAATAGATTAATGCATCGTTCACCAGTTGAGAGTTTAAGAAGCACCAGGGAAGATTGTGAGACAAGTATTTCCTATATCAAACCGATCATATTAAAGCAAAACCTCCTGTTATTAAAACATGTTAGCGTAACATATCGATTAAAGTACATTTTTACTTTCATCAGTTTCTTTGTTTCAATGTTGGTATGTCTCTATCTCTGGTCAGGAATGTGTTATGGCGTTATTATAAACTTGAGCAGTTTACTTAATATTGTTACTTCAGTTTCTGCTGGTGTGTCCTCTTCAAAATATTCTGTGATGTATAGTTGCAGTCACCAATATCGGCTACAACATTAAGAATCCTGGTTTATGCCACATACAGTATGTCAATAGACAAAAATAATGAACACTCTGCATTTAGACTATTTTACAGCTATAATATGTAATTAAAGGGACAAGCAAAAACAGAGCAGTGCACCTGATTTCACATCTATGCCACCACCAATCATGTGTGATTTATCAGCGTTAACGACCGACCACCTCAACACTTTATGTGGTCACAAACATGAAGTCACAAAAGTCTTTGTGCTCAATTCTGCATTTATTGCTCAGATCCAATTTATTTTTTGTTTGGCTGTTCACTTTACTTTTTATAATTCCAGTGTGAACTGGTCTCGGTTCTGAACTGACCCGCATGAGCAAAATCAGAATTGAAAAAATCCGATTCCATGAGATGTTCACACTGTGATGACGACACATGAATATCAACACAATACATGTGCATTGCTGTGACTGCTTAGTTTTTTGACCTGTTTGCTGATTTACCTATGAAGAAGACATGAACGTCATTGTATAAAACATTGTACAATGTCCCTTTTCACTGCCCCACTTACAATGTGGGTTCAACAGCCACCAAAACATTCACAAGACATTCAAAGAGAACTCCTTGTCACACCCACCTGAGCGGCCAGAAAAATACAAAGGTACCAGGGCGGAACATCAGTCACACAATACGTTGGTTTATTTCTGTCTTCCTCTGTTACACTGCTTCTCCCACATGTCTTTCCCTCCTTTCCTCTTTGATGATTGACATCCATCTGTGGCACCATAAAAACATTCAAAACATGTTTGATTTTCAAAGTGTCGTGAAACAGACGGACATTTCATGTAGATAGATATCACAGACGACATATAGATATTAGACTGTCCTGTAACAGGTAAAAGTTGCATAACTTCTAACCCTAAAATACTCCCACTTGTCTGAATCTTTTTCCACTTGTGTTGCAGGATTAATCAGCTCTCAGTAAAGTGCAATCCTCCCTATTTAACAATTTATGAACTCAAAAGCAGTTTTTCTCCTGAATGCTTGCTGACTGTGTTAATAAAATACTAAAAATGCCAAAATATGGTATATTTTACACGAATAATTGTACTTAAATAAAAAAAAAAGACTGTTGAGTCCATTACTTACATTCCGTGAAGCCATTAAAACTCCTGTCTGTATAAGATAAAACGTGTTTTGTAGCTTGAGGTGGAGTTCTTCTAACAAGAGATGGTTGGAGAAAAAAAGACAACCGTGGAAAAACAACCAGGAAGAACAAATGTAGTCCACCGGTAACTCATTTCTGCTGCTAATGCATGTTCATCTTTGGACAAGGTTCAGCTCATTTGTCATTTAGTTATATAATATATGTTAATAATTAAGCGAATCAGACTGATATAAGAAAGGAGGAAAGGCCAAGTAAGGTAAATGTACTTGTGTGTGCTTATACTGTATGTATGCAGATTATGATTCCCACTTGGATTGGATAAAATACAGTCACAGACACAAGAAGAAACCCCATAATAAAGCACTTCCAGTGGGGGTGGTCTGGTTTTTGTAAAATGATGGGGACATCTCAATACAGACAGGTTCAGATAGGGAAAAGTTCATTAAATTGGGATAGATGGCAGGGAGTGGTACAGTATATCTCAAAAGTGAGTACACCCTTTAGATTTTTGCAAATATTCTGTTATATCCTTTCAGGGGATAACATTATCCTACTGAAACTTTGATATAACTTAAAGTAGTCAGTGTGCTGCTTGAATAACAGTATAGATTTATTGTCCTTTGAAAATTACTCAGTACACAGCTGTTAATGTCTAAACAGCTGGCAACAAAAGTGAGTACACCCCATAGTGAACATGTCTAAATTGTGCCCAAAGTGTCAATATTTTGTGTGACCACCATTGTTATCTAGCACTGCTTTAACCCTCCTGGGCATGGAATTCACCAGAGCTGCACAGGTTGCTTCTGGAATCTTCTTCCACTCCTCCACGACGACATCACGGAGCGCACGGATGTTGGACACCTTGCACTCCTCCACCTTCCTCTTGAGGATGCCCCACATGTGCTCAATTGGGTTTAGGTCTGGAGACATACTTGGCCAGTCCATCACCTTAACCTTCAGCTTCTTCAGCAAGGCCGTTGTCATCTTGGAGGTGTGTTTAGGGTCATTATCATGTTGGAAAACTGCCCTACGGCCCAGTTTCCGAAGAGAGGGGGATCATGCTCTGCTGCAGGATGTCACAGTATATATTGGAATTCATGTGTCCCTCAATGAAATGCAGCTCCCCAGTGCCGGCAGCACTCATGCAGCCCCAGACCATGATGCTGCCACCACCATGCTTGACTGTAGGCAAAACACATTTGTCTTGGTACTCCTCACCAGGGTGCCGCCACACACGCCGGACACCATCTGACCCAAACAGGTTTATTTTGGTCTCATCAGACCACAGGACATGGTTCCAGTAACTCATGTTCTTGGATTCATTGTCTTCAGCAAACTGTTTGCGGGCTTTCTTATGCATCGGTTTCAGAAGGGGCTTCTGTCTGGGGCGACGGCCATACAAACCGATTTGATGCAGTGTGCGGCGTATGGTCTGGGCACTGACAGGCTGACATCCCACTTCTGCAACCTCTGCAGCAATGCTGGAAGCACTCGCACGTCTATTTTTGGAAACCAACCTCTGGATATGACGCTGAGCACGTGGACTCAACTTCTTTGGTCGACCCTGGCGAGGCCTGTTCCGAGTGGAACCTGTCCTGGAAAACCGCTGTATGATCTTAGCCACTGTGCTGCAACTCATTTTCATGGTGTTGGCAATCTTCTTATAGCCAAGGCCATCTTTGTGAAGCGCAATAATCCTTTTTTTCAGCCGCTCAGAGAGTTCCTTGCCATGAGGTGCCATGTTGTCCAGCATTCAGAGAGAATTGTGCCCAAAACACCAAATTTAACAGCCCTGCTTATCATTTACACCTGAATCCTTGTAACACTAACGAGTCACATGACACCAGGGCGGGAAAACAACATCATTGGGCACAATTAGGACATGTTCACTATGGGGTGTACTCACTTTTGTTGCCAGCTGTTTAGACATTAACAGCTGTGTACTGAGTAATTTTCAAAGGACAATAAATCTATACTGTTATTCAAGCAGCACACTGACTACTTTAAGTTATATCAAAGTTTCAGTAGGATAATGTTATCCCCTGAAAGGATATAACAGAATATTTGCAAAAAATCTAAAGGGTGTACTCACTTTTGAGATATACTGTATATGTGTGATTAATGATTTATATAAAGATGCCACATTTAAACACAACACGCTTAAATGTGGCTTGAAACTGAATAAAAAGTCCATGTATGACAGCTTCTGGCAGACAGCCACAACACAGCGCAAAGGGGGTACGAAACAAACCGTTACCTTGATTAAAATTATGAATTTCTCTGGGTTTGAAAATTGTTGGGATTCATTTGGGATAAAGTAAGCACACAACTAAACAACATGTATAACATGGGTCTAGTCGTTAGGATGTGGATGACTTTAAGTGTTGGAACGGTAAGGAGACATTCTTACCTGCTATATGGGAATGCTCTGTGAATCTTTCCTTATGGAAGGAAGTGCTGGCGAAACTTGGTGAATGGATAGAACAACTCCCCTGAATGATGTCTTTTGGGTAAATAATAAAGTAAAACACTTTTACCACAGGGTGTCACCAAAGCACATTTTGAATTGGTACTGACAGGTATTATTATTGTTATTATTAAGACTTGTTTTGTGAAGGTAAAAAAACACAAAAACACCAGAACTCACTAAATGGGTTAAATTTATGACTTCCTTTGACTTCTCAGTAGCTAGTGTGTGTGTGTGTGTGTGTGTGAGTGTGTGTGTGTGTGTGTGTGTGTGGTGTGTGTGTGTGTGTGTGGTTTTATGTTCCCTCTGTTTTTGGGTGTGTATGTCTTGAAAAGTTGAGAAGTTCCTTTGTAGCATTGATGAGACATATGAATGTAGAATGGCTGCTTGAAAAGATTGATAGATTAAAATAGAATGGGTGGTCGGATGGAGCGTTTTCTTAATTCGCTCCAGAAATGGTAAAGTTATGTTTTCTCTTACACAAGAGCAGTCTGCATCAATTCATGTTGAGGAATAAACTGAAGAACTCTTTTCGTTTGATGGTTCGTTTGATCGGCGTTTGAATTAAGCTCTTACCTCAAACTGTCATAACCAGTGGACAGCACGGTTAGATAAAGAGATTTAGGCTTTCAAAGAGAGGATGTTTCGCTCACTCCGAGCAGGAAGACAATGTGGAGAATTGATATGATCTCTCTGCTTGATGCTGATAAACGTGTCAAGGCAGGTGCTGCAACGCATCATGGGAAATGATCATGTAGAAACACAGCCTCCAGTTCTATAACAGAAAGGATGCTAACAATTATAGGACAGTGACAGGTTCAAGTGTAATGCTTCCCCTCATCACGTTGGGTATCAGAGTGGTGTTTGATGTCAGGTCATAGACAGCCCGACTCACTCGCTCCCCTAAGCCCCTAAGTTGCATTACTTAAAAAGGGGAGTCAATTTATATTGTAAAGGACGCTCTTTGCAGAACATTAAACTTTAATATCATTAACTGTGATGCAGCACATCATTAACTCCCTGTGCCATTTTCATAGATAAAGCCGCTTAATCATTTTGTGACTTATAAAACAGGCCGGTTCATTTTTCAGCAACTTCTGGGGAGATAGTGTACTCTGCTTTGAGTTCTTACTCAGCTCTCTGCTCTTTAGAACAAAGAAGTGCTCTCCCTACGGAGGCATTTGTCTTAGGAGTTGCTGCTGCAAATGCAAATGCAAACTGTAAAACAAAATACTTCCACAAGTGACACGGTGCATATAAAACATACTGAGTCACGCTACAAATCTGCACATCATTTTTGCACAAATAGACAATTTGTGACAGGGATAGGTGGGATGCAGAAATGTAAACACTGGGGTTTGAAAGCAACAAAGAACATTCAGTCAGCAGACGTCACTGCACATAAAGTATTCAGCAAAGAGCCATTGTGTGTCAGTGGAACCGGAGGGAACAAGGAGTAAAAGACTGGAACGCTCTTTGTGCAGTATGTTTCATAACTTCAAATGCATAAACTTTTCTAATGCCAGTCTTGCTCAGGTGGAATAGCTCCATAATAGCTGTTGCTCCTGGCAACAGGTTTAAAACGTTCATGACTTTTATGTAGTGTATGTGTTGTTCTGTGGTTGTATTCTTTCTGCCCGTGCAAAAATAACAACGAAATAAACATGTTTTAAAAGCGTGTATCCATGTTTATGTGTGTGGTGAGGTTACAGCGTTATCGTATCAAAGACTTCATGGTATTCTAATGCCACGCTATCTCTACTCTAATGTATCTCTGCAGGAATCACAGCGAGCAGGGAGGCATTCGTGTCTCCCCTCAGACAAACCAGTAGAGACGGACTCAGCCTGAGGACGATCTGCAAGTTTTACATCAAACATGCACAAGTTTCTTGGCCAAACTCCTCCAGCGGAGTGAAATCAGATTAACGGCTGCATGGTTAATACTTGTCTCCACCAAAAAAAGAGCCCAGATCTTTTCAAAGCAAACAAGTGGCAGCACCAATCCATGCAAATGTGAAGTCAAAGTGAGAAGAACTTTGTTCCCAGAGTGCCATCGATCTTGACACCAGTGTACCCATCCAAGATTTCCATCACAAAGAGCAACATGAGCAACATCCCTCATTTGAATCAAACTTTACAGGAAATGTACAAAATGTTCTGTTTTTTATTCGGAATACTTCTCTTGATTTTAGTCATCTCTTTCCTTATTTTCTATGTTTTTTAGTATCTCTCCCTTTATGTCCAAGTGAAAAGCGATTTGTGTGAAAAGCAGCAAAACACACTCGCAATCTCTGATGTGATTTGTGTATTTTGTACATGTGGGTGTTTTTGTAAGGGACCGCAAATGTTAATTCAGCCTCGGCTAAGCAGCATCACAGATATCAGCGTCACTCATGTGCCTTGAATATTTAGCGATCAATTTGCACACCAAACATGTTCGCTTCCCTCGTTGAATGAGCAGAACAAGTGTGACAGATGTCCACTTGGTGTTGATCCCGTTTCTGTGGTCAGACTCGAAGCAAACAAGGTCCTCTGAAAGTGATATGTGATGTAAACAGAGAGGCTTAAAAAACACATTTAATTAAATGAATCGAAAGTATTTGAACGTGAGCTACTTGGCATAATAAGATTTGCTATTTAAATCCTGGACAAAGGTTACCTTTCAAACCAGCAGGGCTCATTTGAATGTCACTGAGAAGTTGCCCTTGAGGCGCCGTGGATCTGTCGGTCAGTCTAAACCACTAAGTGACAACCTCTAAACATTTGAACCCGAGGAAGGATTTAAACAAAGTAATCCAGTTTCTCTCCCTGTGCTGTCTCCATCCTGACTCCATACCACTTGATGTTATCACCGCTGTGAACAATGTTTAACATCAGTGTCAATTTAACCCAAGAGCTGAAGGTCACAGCAGGGAAGATGCTTCGAGGCAGCATCAATCATCTTTAAAATCGTGTCACTGTGAGAGACTTTATATCACTCTGTCTCTGTCTAATGTATGATAGGTAGCCGTGATAAAGTTAGCAGTCATTTGCAACCAATGTTTATATATTGTGTGCATGTTTTGTTAAGAACGCTTCTTAGATGAAGTTGTTCCTGCAGGTATTTTGCAAGAGGCTTTCAAGTACTTAATCCATAATTGCACTCCTAATTATGCACTGAAAGATATTCCCCAGTGTTTAAACAGAGGGCCAAAACAAACCAAGACCACCGAAACGATTGCCAGTAAATCGGAGTACTCCAGTACGCGTGTCTTAGGTGCCTTTCCTCTGCGGCAATTAGTCGGGGGGAAAACAACAATGACATGAAAAGCCATGTGCTAAAATGTGATTTAAGGGAGCGAAAAGAAACGGTGTCTCAGACTCGAGTAGACACAGGCCTGTCTGTGCAGTAGCTATAAAAATGTGTGTTTTGTTAATGGAAAAGCTCATTAGGTTTCCAATGAAGTTTAAATGTAATTTCTGCCATTGTTTATTGTTCCTATGAAAAACAAACAGACTAAGAAAATGAAGACGTCTTCTTGTGCGCTCTTTCATGTGACACATTGAAGTCATATTGTCACAAGTCTACAAAGACAACTGCAGAACAAAAAGCTTACTAACACACAGTGAAGGAAAGGAGGAAGGAAATACTTGAAAGCTTTGACTTTCATCCTCTTATATTGCCTCTCATAACAAAAAGGTGTTACGTCCTTGGCTTTGGAGACGTATCTGTGTGCAAATACATGCAATCTGCCATCAATATGCAAAACAACATACCATACAATACAGTTCATTAGAGAATGATGATGATTATAGTTTTACAAAGCAATCGTCAGCTCAGCCTCACAGGTTAATAAACCATTTGACGGCCCCTGTGGAAATGTTGTATTGATCTCTTCTTCACACTTGCACGTTGAGGCCAGCAGACAAAGTTGTGTGACAGGGGCCAGCTCGCCTTAACACGTCAAAATCAATACTCCTGATGAAAAGTAAGGATATGAAAGCATATGCTGCAATACTGTCCCATTACATTTTCATTCACTACAGAGGTTCTGTACAAAAGGTTTGTTAACATCCTCAGTTGTTTATGTTTGGGGGGGGATGAAGGACTGATTAACAGACACAGCAATACTTTTGGAAAGAGCAGCAATGTTTCTCAATCATTAATATGAAAGGTGAAGTCATGATTTCCATGAACCAATCAGAGTTTAGCAACATTTAAATCAATATGTGATGACAGTGTGTTAGTTTGCTTGTAAGTTTTTGACTGTTGGACTCTTTTATAGAGGGCAGCATCTCAAAATGCAGAAAGAAAGTGAAGAAAAACTGCACAGCTAGCAAGCCTTGCCATATTCAAAGTAAAATAGATCAAACATAAACTGAAACAGGAGAGAAGAGTTTTACCTCTAGGTTATACTTTTGACTACTGGTATATTTTAAGAAAAAAGACAATTTCACATCAATACTTTATGATAAGGGTACTGATTATATACTAATGTTTAACTAATGCATGACTCCAGATGATTTAATGCATTAATTAATGTAGGATATAGTATGAATCCAGTCACTCAATCATATCAAGTATGTATGACTTTATGTGATTCGTTCACAATTAATAGACTATCCACTAAGAAATGCTTTATTGAAATGCAACCAAATTAGCTTTAATGGTATATGATTTGTACCATTATTATAAAGTGTTATTTTATAGCAACCAAAGTGCCATTAGCCCAAATGTTCATTGATATTAGTATATATTGTAGAGATACCTGTGTGTACACAAACCAGCAAGTTGCACAGAACTTTGAAAAACAGCCTAAAATTAAAAGAACATAAACAATTGAATAAAGCAAAACCTATTATGATCCGAAATAGAAATGGAAATTGCAAAAGCAAAATCACAACACAAACAAACATGGAACTATAGCAACCATTGTGCATCGTGTTTAATATGAGGGATAAATCATACCCTTTTAGAGGCCATCGTAAAGCCTCCACGTCGTCCATTTTGGACAGACATGGATTTAAACTGGACTGGTTGGCTGAGCATAACCACAAGTCGGTCGTTTTCCATTACTTTCCTTGAACAAAGTTAACCTCCAGAACGACATAAAACATGTATTTTACACAGTGCTTTAAAATCACCCAAACTAATCCATGCTGTGTGTCAAACTCTGGCGAAATTCTTAAGGCTGATATATTTTCTAACTGTGCTCCCTGTGCTGAGCAATGTCGACTCATCATTCATAACACTGTGAGTTTCATTAGCACAGTGAACAGCTAACCACATGAACTAAATGAGCTGGTCCTACAGTACAGTAAGGGATGATGGTATTACAGAGGTAGGGAAAACGGGTATGTAGCCAAATATGATCATGTGACCATTGACTGCTGAAATCAAACACATTGCACCAAAAAACTTCCCCTCCAAATTCTCTTTTACCGTTACGATGTCATGTATTTACACTGAACTGTAGCCATACCCGTATGAGCAGCAGTTTTGAAGTACCACACAAAGTCCCCCAAGCAGCTAACTGGCTTAATGGCCATTACTCCGCCAAGAACAATAATCTTTTAGAGTTATCACAATATTCATAAAGACTGGCCTGCTCGGCCCCATTCATAATTTATTCACATCTATCCTTCCTCAATTGTACTCATCATCCTTTTCTCCCCAAAGAACTCATTAACATCTTCACCTTAAAAGAAAAAGATTTTACTAAAACACAGTCTGCATTAATAAATAAAATACTCATGGGTGATGGCAGAAGGACTCGGGGTATTGAGTTCCTCGAGTAGTTTGCACACACACACACACAAACACACGGACAGTTTTCCAAACAAAAAGAAAGTCTTAAGATTCATTGATTTTCACTTTTATTCTTCACAGTTCATTTCAGGTTGTTCCCAGTATATTAAATTATGAAATTGGATCTTATTCGAATTTACAACAGAAAGAATAGATAAGAGATAAAGGATTTGAGAAGGATCAAGAATTACACATATAATTAGCCATCACCTGTTTGTCTGGTAATGAGAATCATTCAAATCCTAAATAAATCAGAGTTGAATCCTCTTGATGGGCCATTTTATTCCTGTGCAGGCATTTTAAGATGAAGAGAGCACTCTGCTGCTAATAACATTACAGTTTGGAGAACACATAAACAACCAAGCAGCTTTGTAATGCCACCCGCATGGATCATTTGGAACCACACTTTCCATTGTCTTCACTCTTACACTCTCTAACATCATGAGATCATTTGAGTCATGCTCAGACTGCTCCTTAAATCTCATGGTTGAACAACACCTTGTCATCTACCCTGGATATAGTTGCTCCATTAAAGGTCAAAAAGAAATCCACTGACAGAATCTCCCCATGGTTAAACAACAGCAATGTTACTCACACTAAGAGGACTTGTAGAGCAGCTGAACGAAGATGGAGGAAAACTAAGCTCACAGTTAACTATGATATCTACAAAGAATCCATGGCTGCCTATGGTAAAGCAATGCAGCTGGCAAGAAAGGATGACTTTTCTAAGATTATCACAGAGAATGTTGGAAATTCTAGAATACTATTCTCGACTATTAACCAGCTACTGAACACTGCCCCCACCCCTCCGCAGTCCTCTGCATCAGTGTGAAGAACTCGCATTATTCCTCAATAATAAAATAACTTCAATCAGAGCCAGCATCACTTATGATGCAGACACAGAGAACATCTGCAACATTGTGATGTAACCATGGGAACATTCACCTGCATCACATTAACTGAGCTTCATAAAACTGTGATGGAATGTAACTCCTCCACCTCTTGTGTTGACCCGATACCTACAGCAAGTGGATATTCGACAGCATTTCAAGTCACGTCCTACATATTATAAACATGTCTCTTCTAACGGGCATCTTCCCAGTCGTCTTCAAAACAGCCGTTATAAAACCCTTGCTAAAGAAACTTAACCTAGACAGTAATACGCTGACCAACTACAGGCCAATATCTAACCTTCCATTCATCAGCAAAATACTACAAAAAATAGTCTCGGTCCAAATAAACTCCTTTCTTAAAGAAAACAACATCCTGGAGGAATTTCAATCAGGCTTCAGAGCATGCCACAGTACCGAAACTGCTCTGACTAAAATAATTAGTGACCTCAGACTAAACTCTGACACAAACAAGGTCTCAATTCTTATCCTGCTAGACCTGAGCGCAGCATTTGACACAATCGACCATGACATCCTAATTAATCGTCTAGAAAAACTGGTTGGTCTTTCTGACTGTGTATTAAACTGGTTCAGAATGTATATCAAAGGGAGAAAGTATTTCGTCAGGCTTGGAGATCATGTGTCAGAGAAGCATGATGCCCACTTTGGAGTTCCACAAGGGAGCTGCCTCGGTCCATTACTGTTCTCCCTATATATGCTACCACTGGGGGACATCATTAGAGAACACAATGTGTGCTTCCATAGCTACGCGGATGACACACAACTGTACATCTCTGCTGAACCAAATGATACTACAGCTATTAACTCCATCACCACCTGTCTGTCAGCAATAAATAAATGGATGAGCAATAATTTCTTAAAATTAAATGAGAACAAAACTGAAATCCTACTAGTCCTGTAACAAAAAGAGAGATGATGCTGAATAACATGGGGGAACTTACTCCTTTGATTAAACCTGAAGTCACAAGTCTTGGTGTTATCATAGACTCAGATCTAAGCTTTAAATCCCACATAAACAAGGTGACAAAAACATCCTTCTTCCACCTTAGAAATATAGCTAAAATCAGACTATTTATAAATCAAAAGGATGCTGAAAATCTAATCCATGCTTTTATCTCAAGCCGACTCGATTACTGCAATGCACTCTTTACCGGCCTCCCAAAAAAAAACAACGGAGAGACTTCAGCTCATCCAAAACGCTGTAGCGAAGGCTGCTGACTAGAACCAAGAAGAGAGACCACATCAGTCCAGTGTTAGCCGCTCTACACTGGCTTCCAGTAACTTTTAGAATTGACTTTAAGGTCCTCCTTCTTGTATACAAAGCCCTAAACGGAACCGCACCAAGTTACACTGCCAACTCTCTAATAAACTATGTGCCCCCAAGAACATTACGATCATCCACTACTGGTTTATTAAATGTTCCCAGAAACATCCAAAAGAAAATTGGGGATGCAGCCTTTTGTAATTATGCACCAAAGCTATGGAACACTTTACCTGCAGACATTAGGGAGGCAAGCTCGCCTCAATATCTTCAAAAGCAAGCTAAAAACATATCTCTTTACTTTAGCCTTTTAATAGTGATATTTTACTAAATGCTTTTATTCTGTAAAGACTATTTTAATTCTGCTATTTATCTCTTCACTTTTAATGGTGATATTTTATACAATTTTTAATGCTGCTACTCTATGCCACTTTAAACTAATTTAAATTATTTCATTCTGTACTGTTCATTTTTGCTATAACTGGTTTAACATTGAATGTGTAGAGGTAACTAGGTATTTTTGAAAAACCTGAGATCAAATAGACTGTTACCATGGGAAAAAGAGGAAGTTTCTCTGATAAATGTGTTTGCATTTTCTTTACACAATTAGTGGAAAAGTGAAAGATTAAAGAATATTATTGGAGAAAAACTGGCTTTAACCGATAGATTTCATAAAACTTCCAAGAATGGGTAGCAAAGGGAGTAAACCAGTTGAAGGGCCACAGGGGCCCATTGTTGATCTCATGCTTTCAAAATATGGCTCTGATAGTTTAAAACATTTACAAGAATGGTGTGATGAATGTGGTTTCCCGGCAGGAGGGTCGTTAAGTACGGCACAGATACGGAAACTAGGCATGATTTCCAATGTTATTTTATACTATTTTAATTCTGCTATTTTAATACTATTTTTAACGCTACTTCACACTCATTTACATCAACGCTGTTATTAATGTACTGTAAATGCTCTTATTCTGTCTAATTTTGTACTAACTATTATGTTTTTGCTGTGAAGCACTTTGTGCTGCAATTCTTGTATGAAAGGTGCTATACAAATAAAGTTTATTATTATTAAAGTTTATTACTTGTCCAACACTGCTTCACCTACAGTGAAAGGTACTGATTCTGCAGTGTGTATCAAGTATCAAACAGCTAATGGATGGGCAGAGGTGGATTACCAACGGAGAGAGCAGGCGACTGCCACAGGGCCTCAGAACCCCAGGGGCCCCAAAGCTCCATGCAGTCTTATAATGCGTCATGTGTTTTTTTTCTAATTTTATTGACAATGTTTGGGAATATGCTGCACTAAAGCACAGTAATAACTGACATGATAAAGATTTTAAGGTGGGTCCTCCTAATTTAATCTTGACACCCTGTGTTAAATAGGGTCCCTGTGTCAACAAGAATTTTACAGCAATGCTAGTGGCTATTTATGTACAGTGGTTCTTTGAGCTAAATGCTAATGCAAACATGCTAACATGCTCACAATGACAATGCTAACATGCTGATGTTTAGCAAGCAATGTTTACCATGTTCACAATCTTAGTTGGTTAGTTAGTTTGTTAGTTAGTTGGTTAGTTAGTTAGTTATGGTTAGTTAGATAGATAGATAGATAGATAGATAGATAGTTAGTTAGTTAGTTAGTTAGTTAGTTAGTTAGTTAGTTAGTTAGCTAGTTAGTTAGCTAGTTTGTTAGTTAGTTAGCATACTAGCATTTGCCAATTAGCATAAAGTAGGCCAGAGTTGAGGATGATGGAAATGTCATTTGTTTTGCAGGTATTTGGTCAAAGTATTGGACAAATTATTAACTTATGACGGCACTAGATGAAAAGTTGGGGATCCACAAAGTTGTTACAATTCATCAAGCAATTATTCAAGATGATATCATATTTCAAGTTAGGTTTGGATGAATGTTTGCTAATTGGTGCGAACTTTGCTTTACATCTTACATTAGATTGTGCTAAATTACTAATAATAAAAATAAAATAAAACTGCCCCTCGTTTCTATATAATGTCAGTCAATAATGACACTTCAGACAGACATCAGCAAAAGTAAGTGCATTTGACCACCACAGATGACCGCACACATTCCCCTCTTGATCTTGGAATATCAACAATCAAAGTCTCTCAGTAGTTTTGAGCCAAACATAAAGCTAGTCCCCAACAACGATCAAAGCCCAGACGAGGCTTTCATGCAGCTCATTGGATTGTGCTCATCATGAGCCACTCGCCTTTTGTTCTTGCATGTAAATAGTTGTGATGAAAGGGGTGGTGTTACTGCAGACAGGAACCATTCTGAGTCGTGCTCACAGAGACTGTTTGAACACCATCGAGAGTTTCGTCTCAAATCCCCCCCATCGCTGCCTGTAAGCTCCTATATCTTCATGGCTCACTAAAATATTAATCAGGCCTGGAGGAATAGCAGTAAGGGCACAAAAAATACATACACAGCGCCACATGTGAGTGCACACGCATTCTTGGACATACACACATTGTTCAGAGCATTGGGCTTGTATAATTTAGTGCTTCAGTGCTTTTGATATCTAGTGGCTGGATAGTTCACTGTGGAGCGCTGAACCTCAGTCACAGACATGACTTCCTCCCCGGGTACAGCACAGGAAACTGCAGCGCTGTCACACTGCTGCTGCTCTGTACATAAAACATGTCAAATTGAAAAATCTTTCATTCGCACAAAAGACTGGGTTCACTGCTTGCTTTGGATTAGTAGTGTATTGTTTGAATGTACAATACAGTACTGTCCAGTAATTATTTCAGTTACCACAGTTGAGCCTGTCTGCATAACAAAGATAGATGTCAGTAACGAGTCATGTAGGCACGAGAGGCACAGACGAGAGAGCCGATTTATGGAGCATGATTCTCATTTTGCTCACAGCTGTTACACTTTCTGGGCTTGTAGGTTTCAAGATATGATTGAATTTGAATGTACTTAGCCATATATAAGGTCAAGTTTTGTTGTGTTATCATCACATGTAAACATTTGTATCATCATGCATTTTTAAGCATACAGGGGCCCACACATAGGTATCATCATTTTGTCTATGGTAGAACATCGCTTAAGTCTCAAACAGGTCACTTTTTACACACACTGAGGAAAAACTAATTGCTGTACAAGAAAAAACAAACATGCAAAGTGCCAAAAAGACGATGCCAGCAGTTGTCAGTTTAAATGTTCTGAGCCACACTGAGTTGAGCACACTCATCCCAATCCAGAGTTTGTTATGAAGACGGCAGCAGTCATAGATTGAAATACTGTTCATGCATTGCCTAGTTTCATAGACAATTGGGAATCAAAAGAAGAAGTTTGAAATTAAGATCAGATAACTGTGCTTACGCATACCCACACAAATCATTGCACTTGTCATTGCAATGAGTACATTTGTTTCTGTTTCTCTGCAGCTGTGTTCTTTTTAAGACAATCAACAATGTAAATCTGCAACTCCTGTCACCGGATTAATGAATAAGGCATAAGAACACAAGGCAGAAACAGCAATAAGATGTACTTGAGTGTTAACCACAATAACTATCCATTAACTAATGTTCCTCTACTGGAGTTGAAGATCACAGGTTCCCATGGGAAGTTGGACGGGACGTGCTGAAGGCTGAATTAATTATTTAGGAGTCAGTTAGGTTAAATTCTGATGCAGGGTTGGTTAACTTTTTAATTTTATTATGGAATGGATTATATAGAATGAGCCTTCATTCAATCATTTAAGCAAACATGAAATGTAGGGCAACCTCACAGTTGATAATACAGAGGTATTACATAACCTCAGCCAGAGACTGGGGAAAGCCTCTTCTGAAAGACAAAGTGAATTAACAACAGGGCACAATATCATGAATCTGTCTGCAATCTAATGCAATACAATACAGTAGACCTGCAATAAACAGAAGTTTATTTAATATTCAGTAGAAGGATAACAACACCAGCAGCATAAACAAACTGTAGGCTGAGCTCAATCAACTTCTCTCTGACAAAATCTTCTTTTTTACAAAGTATTGTTGCAGGGCTTTAGGATCGGGTTGCAGAAGAATGCACGAATCTTGTTGATGCTGTGTGTGTGTGTGTGTGTGTGTGTGTGTGTGTGTGTCCCTGTCCTCAGGCAACTCAAACACAAACACTCTCACATCAACCTAATTTGTCTTTTAAATCTGTTTCAATTATCACCCTCTTTTGAATAAACTGTGACACTAATAATTAATTCACTTTCCGCAAAATATCGACATTGACAACAAATTTCACTCTCTTTGCAGGTCTAATGAGTCATGACATTAACAGAGCCCAAAGCCCTCCTCCCACGCTCCTACAGCCCACTCCTCTCTTTATTAGAGGCTCTCCTCTGCTCCAGTCTTCAGAAGCGCAGGCACCCAGTCAGCGCAGCTCTCTCCTGCAGCTTCGGAGGGACTGGAGTTGTTGCTTTTTCACACATTTCCTTGGATATACCTTCATCTCGCCAAGATGAGACTTATCTATGTTGTTGTTGCTGTGGCAGCTTTGTTGACAGGTAGGTGATGAAGTGATGTTGTTCTACTTGCAGAGTACTGTAAGTTAGTTTTTCAGGACCATGGACAGAGACACCGACTACTTTCTTACTTCAGTGCATGAAATCCTTGTGCAGGTTGACTCATTTTAAAATTTTTCCTAATTTAGAAAATCTATCGCTTCCAGTAGGAAAAGAAGGGCAGAGAGAAGATGTGGTATGCTTTTCTAATGCAATTTAAATATCAAGTTTAAAACAGCAGCTATGCAGAAATGAAAGTAGCAAAGAGCTACATATTTAGTTGATTTGTTTATTGCAGGTCACACGCTGTTTGGTTGAAGTCCTGTCCAAAGCTCTCTCCAAACCGGACTCCCAGCTGGACCGGGAATGCAAAGACATTCTCCAAGCAGGTTTGTATCACAAGCAGAGTTTTTCACTGTGCATGGAGATAGTAACCAGGCATATTTAAAGCATTAAGGACATTGTTGATGCAACACTATGGACGCTAAGACATTGAGGAGCTGGTAGATTCAAACACAAAAAAAAAAACTGGTGACAAAAATAGAGCTATTAAGATTGCTTACAGCTTTCATGCAAAAGATAAGAAACATTTAGTAATTTAATTCAAACTAAACATCAAACATGTCATTGATCAAATCATCAAATATAGGATGGGATTTGAACTAATGGCTATACTTAGTGGATCTTCACATCCCTTTTGCTTTTTCTTTTGTTCTGTCATAGGGATTAAACAAGCCCCACTGGACAAGAAGAGTGCGGCGGGGATGATAGAGGTGGCCAAAGGTTACCCCGAGGAGCCTGAGGCAAAGGGAGCAGATGTGAAAGACATCGAGGCTCTCCTGAAATCCGTGGGGGAAAAAAGAGAAATCCCAGAAGACGAGCGCAGCCAGGAATCCTGGAGTCTGGGTGACGAGAAGGAGAAGAGACTTGAGAACGAAGAGGAAGAAGAGCGGGAGAAGAGGAGCAGCTGGAGGCCGGGGTACCAGCAAAAGAAACACAAACGAGATGAGGAATCTTTAGGAGAAGAGAGGGAGGAGCCAGAGGAAGAACGTAGCCAAGAGTCCTGGGATGTGGACAAAAGGCACGGGGACGAGGATGAGGAGGAGAGATATAAGCGCATATGGAAGCCCACACATCGCTACCACCACAAGAAAAAGTTCCACAAACGTGGTGATGAACCATCAGAAGACGAGGAAAATGGCGATCGCAGCCAGGAATCATGGGGTCTTGACAAGAGGGCCTGGAGGGCCGGAAGATACCACCAAAGAAGACACAAACGCGATGAAGAACTTCCAGAAGAAGCACGAGAAGAACCTGATGAAGAGCGCAGCCAGGAATCCTGGAGTCTGGGTGACGAGAAGGAGAAGAGATATGAGAACGAAGAGGAAGAAGAGCGGGAGAAGAGGAGCAGCTGGAGGCCGGGGTACTACCAAAAGAAACACAAACGAGATGAGGAATCTTTAGTAGAAGAGAGGGAGCAGCCTGACGAAGAACGCAGCCAAGAGTACTGGGACTTTGATACTGGAAGAGATAAGAGAGAGTGGAGGGCCGGCAGGTACCACCAGAGGAGACACAAACGCGATGAAGAACTTTCAGAAGAAGCACGAGAAGAACCTGATGAAGAGCGCAGCCAGGAATCCTGGAGTCTGGGTGACGAGAAGGAGAAGAGACATGAGAACGAAGAGGAAGAAGAGCGGGAGAAGAGGAACAGCTGGAGGCCTAGGTATCAACACCAAAAGAAACACAAACGAGATGAGGAATCTTTAGGAGAAGAGAAGGAGCAACCTGACGAAGAACGCAGCCAAGAGTCCTGGGATGTGGACAAAAGGCACGGGGACGAGGATGAGGAGGAGAGATATAAGCGCATATGGAAGCCCACACATCGCTACCACCACAAGAAAAAGTTCCACAAACGTGGTGATGAACCATCAGAAGACGAGGAAAATGGCGATCGCAGCCAGGAATCATGGGGTCTTGACAAGAGGGCCTGGAGGTCTGGAAGATACCACCAAAGAAGACACAAACGCGATGAGGAGCTCTCAGAAGAAGCACGAGAAGAACCTGATGAAGAGCGCAGCCAGGAATCCTGGAGTCTGGGTGACGAGAAGGAGAAGAGACATGAGAACAAAGAGGAAGAAGAGCGGGAGAAGAGGAACAGCTGGAGGCCTCGGTATCAACACCAACAGAAACACAAACGAGATGAGGACTCTTTAGGAGAAGAGAGGGAGCAGCCTGACGAAGAACGCAGCCAAGAGTACTGGGACTTTGATACTGGAAGAGATAAAAGAGAGTGGAGGGCCGGCAGGTACCACCAGAGGAGACACAAACGCGATGAAGAACTTTCAGAAGAAGCACGAGAAGAACCTGATGAAGAGCGCAGCCAGGAATCCTGGAGTCTGGGTGACGAGAAGGAGAAGAGACATGAGAACGAAGAGGAAGAAGAGCGGGAGAAGAGGAACAGCTGGAGGCCTAGGTATCAACACCAACAGAAACACAAACGAGATGAGGACTCTTTAGGAGAAGAGAGGGAGCAGCCTGACGAAGAACGCAGCCAAGAGTACTGGGACTTTGATACTGGAAGAGATAAGAGAGAGTGGAGGGCCGGCAGGTACCACCAGAGGAGAAACAAAAGGTACGACGAGCTTTCAGAGGGGGAACGCAGCCAGGAGTACTGGGACTTCGACAAAAGACAGGGAAAAGATGAGCAAGAAATGGAAAAGCGTATATGGAAACCGACACATCGATACCATCATAAAAAGAAATTTCACAAGCGTGGCGGAAGCTCATCAGAAGAAGAGGAAGAACAGAGGGCTGACTCAGAGGAATATGTGGAGCCGGGAAAGGAAGAGGACGAAGCAATGAGGTACTTTTATCTTTCTTCATATCTATCGATTTTTACTCTTCATTTATGCACCCAAGAGCACAAAACACAGCAGAGTTTAGTAATGTCAGTCTCCAATCAATAGGGTAACATTTCCAACTAATATATACCACCATGAAACTTTCCCAGTCAACAATTATTTTTTGTGTTACAGGTTTTCTGAAATTATATGTTTAAATATGCAGATTAGGCTTTACCGTTGGAGGGAACTTTTGGGGAATTTAGGAGAAATCTACAGATGCAAATAGACAAAGTAAAACCACCTAAATGTGTATTTTGGATGTTTTCTTTCCACTAGTCAGAAAGAAGACATGTTATGGAAGCAAAATAGCCCAACATCTCGACATTGACCTTTACATTACTAGTGCACCTGTGCTGGTGGAACAGCATCTAATTGCTTCCATTGTCCAGGTATCCGGCAGAGAAGCGCAATCCCTGGATTTTCAGAGGTTTCTACCATCCTGCATGGTATAAAAGGGATTCAGATGAGCATGCTGCAACCTCAAACAAGGTAGGCATTATGTGATAGAATTGTTTTTGTGCCTGCATATACCATATGAAACTGAAATATTGTTGCTAATTGCTTTAGAATAGACATCATACACATGCCAATTGAGGAAATCTCAACTTTTTTAATATGTCCTTGTCTTGTCCGAGCCTATTAAATCTTCAACTCGTGTTTGTAATATTAATTAGTCTTAACTCAAAACCTATCAAAATAGGTTTTCTAAATAATAAACTATACTTAGCAGTAAAGTTTTGATTAGCTGATCCCTGATGCTTATTTTGGTCTTCATTGTACAGTTTAGACATACTCTGTTTTTGCCTTTAATATGTTCAGATGGATGAACTGGCCAAGTTGCTGAGCTACAAGATAAACCATCTGGCCAACCACTCTAATCAAGAGGAGCCAAAGAGGAGCATGCACCAGAGAGCACTCACCCCGCAGGAGGTAACAAATGATTCCGCAAACTGCAAAAAACAAATGACCTTTATGTCTGATGTGAGGATGTATTAGCTGTCATGTTCACTTTGTTATGCGTTAACTAGAACACTCAACTGAAGTGAAAATACATTATCATACAGTAATTTACTGTGCAACACAGAATCTCATATATTAATATGCAGAAGCCATTCAGACAGGTAATTAAAAAATGTATGCAAATCTTAAAAATCACAGTTCAAGTCCAAAAACCCACCCTGACAGATCGAGAATATATTAATTTGTTTAAAATCACCTGCGATCCATAATGTAAAACAATCCATAAAACTCTTTGCCTATATATTTATATATAGCTGACCCAGTAAAGCCATGACGCACATCAAGTGCAATGCTTATTATGGAAATCTCTAGTCGACATGGAGATGTCAGGGTTTAGCCTTCAGAACCACAGAACGTCAGCGAATATTCATCTGTGCAAATGCACATCAAGAACAGTCCCTCATGAACATGTTGCAAAGGAAAGAAATGCAACCGCTACATTCATGGGCAGTGACTCGTTCAATTCCTGAATATTTAGAATGAGTTTTTATTGCCATGTTCAAATCACTTAACGGCGTCTCGCTTCAACACTTGTCCCCGTGCAATTTCCACGTCCGGCTATTTATCACTGCTGCATTAATCACACTAAGAATCTCAGTTATAACCTCCCAGAGAAATCAAAGTCCTAATTTGCCCATAAAAAAAGAGAGGTACAGCCTGTAGAGACCTCCTCCCTATATCGTCACGTAGAATCAGAAAAACAACTCTGGGAAGAGGAGGTGCAGTAATCTCAGTTCTACAGCATCACGACTCGAGGGTTAATAAGGGAATGTTTCACATAAATGAAAACTGTGCACATATTAGACAGACTTGAGTAAACAAACCCAATTTACGATAAATTATTCCATAAATGGTGTGGGGGGAAAAAAAACTGTTCAAATGTCATAATATAAAGTGTTGGTATGTAGTTGCTGATGTATTAAACGTCTTGTTTTTCAGGAGAAGGAGCTGGAAAACCTAGCAGCGATGGACACAGAGCTGCAGAAGATCGCTGCCAAGTTGCATGACAAGAGCGCATAAGCCAGGACGGACACCATCAGTGGATAAAAGCTGCTCTCTTACTGTTCGTCAGCTAATTTAGTGTGCAAAAAATGTCTGCCAAAAAACCTGGAGCTTTGCCAAAAACAGTTTATCATCGTATTTGTGATATTTTGATGTTATCAAATTAATCCGCATGGGAATGGTTTTGATGTTTGTTTGTTTATATATATATATATATATATATATATATATATATATATATATATATATATATATATATATATATATATATATATATATATGAGAGAAATGATGAGATTACAATATGTATCTTGAGACAAATTATTCAAATAAATCGTGTTCTGAAGAGTTTGTTCAGTCTTCACACATTGAGTGCTGCTTTATTTTTTATTCTGTGCAGATACAGATGTAACCCAGCTGGATCATAAAACAAATGGCACTTTCAGAAGGGATTACAAAATTAAAAAAATGTATAAACTAATAGCTGGAGAGCTTTAATTAGAAAATAAAATGTTTGTACACCTGGTCTAGAGGCATAAGACACAACTCTGTCACTTACTCTCAACACAAGAAAGATCATTTCAGCAGTTCCTTACGCAACACATACACTGAGCTCATACTGCCCTTAACTGGCTGAAAGTTTTCTCCTCCGCATTACGCCTTCCTCTGCACTGATCTGAATACACAAGACGGGAGAAAGTAATCTGATGAATGCAAACCAGACACTCCGTCTCCCTTATTTCAGATGTGTCAAATCAGTTCAGCAGAAAGAGAAGTCAATGCTGGAGGAAAAACCCCTACAGGTCATTGGTAATGTGCCCTTAAAAGATTTGATGCCGCGGTGTTTGCTCATCCTTCAGTGTCTGTCACTTTCTGTCTCTTTTCCGCTGGTTCCCCATCTTGCCGGGAGCTTGAAGGTTTGGAATGGTCCGCAGCAACCGTTGTTCCTGAGAGGAGGTAGCCCCCGCCCCCGCTCATCAGTAGCACAGGATGTGTCCTGTTAGGCAACACCTAGAGAGAGGACGCAGAAATACAGTCAGGAGACATTAATTCTACAGGAAGGGCTGCTGAGAAATAACACTTTGGTCCTGAGGTGGGAGAGTATGCGAACACATTGTTTTCATCCAGTTGCTGCATAGTACACACAACAAAAACATTAGGCCCCGAGAGCAAACGGTAGAGAGTCTCGGTAACAAAGGATCAGGGGGTGAGAAGCATCTTATCACAAATAAGTCATGCTGATGTGGAATATGTGGAATATGTGCAACACAGTTCAACCAATACAAAGGACAGAAAGGACTTTCTTCTTCTAGCATTAAATGAAATACTTATTTAGGGCTGAAACAATTAGTGGATGGACAGAACATTTAATTCCTAATAATTTGAATCATCCAATTATTATTCTTTTTTTATAGACAAAGAACAACTCAAACAAAATTCAGTGTTTAAATGTTACCTGGTAATGTCTGAGCCAGGTGTCTGTGAGTTTCAGGTTGACCGTGCCGCCGTGTTCCTTGAGTTTTGTGTAGCACTCGATAAGAGACTGCAGACATATGAGCGGGAAGAGAAGCAAAAGCAGCATTAAGAGGATGACTGCCACACACACACACACACACACACACACACACACACACACACACACACACACACACACACACACACACACACACACACACACACACACACACACACACACACACACACACACACACACACACACACACACACACACACACACACACACACACACACACACACACACACACACACACACACACGGTAAATACCAGTAGTCAGGATGAGCTTACCTCTTTGTATTGGGAGTAGACTACAAAAGGCCTGGAGGGAGAGAGGAATTTGAGCAGGCCCATTAGGACTGGACATGGGTTAAACCGGCTGGCTATGACCAACCTGCATGTGGGAAACAAATAGATGATCAGGCAAACCTGTCAAACATGAAATACACTGTAAACCGTACACTTTGTTATTGGAAATGTGTAAGTAGGCAATATCGGCATTTAACTCGTCGGTGCTGTATGCGAGTTATGACCGATAGACGTGGGATTTAGTACCTATTGTAGACATTCATTTCAGATTTTATGACGCTGGATAAGAGCCAGGGAAAGAGGCTGATTTAGGACAGGCTGGAAAATTGTGCTCTGAGGTACAGTTTACGATATAGCTGCTATGGTGTAGAGAAGACTCTGAGGAAAGTCAATAGGCTAATCAGATCAATACGTGTACCTCTGGCTCGGATGTCACCTTTACATTAATTCATCCATCCATCATAAAAAGCTATAAAGCAAGTCCTTCATTTCATATGACAGGAAAGCAATCCCTTTGCTCACCTTGCAAGGGCACTGTGTGCTGATCATCGCGTGTGAGCTCAGAGGAAGGCAATTGGTTTATCCTGACTTTTATGGACATACTTAACAATACTTGAAATCATTCATCACTTTTTATTCCCTCTAGATCTATTTTAATTACTGTTTTTTACTACATGGCACCATCCACAAGTGATTAAGCAGAGGTGGAAGGGAAAGAGGCCGATGCTGAAAAGGAGCAGAGCGGTTTAGAGGAACAGAAATGTGAATCTTAATCTAACACCAACCCGTCGGCATTCCTGCTTTCCAGCAGGGCAGCAGCAGCTGCTAGCTTCTTCCGTTTCTCCTCCTGCTTCACCTTTCTCTCCTCAGCCTAAAAACACAACAAAATCATGACGTCAGGACATTGACTTTCTTTAAGATCCAACATACAAGTACAAATGAAGTAGTCCTAAATGGGGTTAGTGAATGGTGGGCATACTTTGGCTTCCCTGCGTTTCTCCTCCTCTTCTTTCTTGGGGTCATGGCTACCATCAGCGCCACTGTTTGTCTCCATGCTCTGTTCCTCTGGACTGCCCTGCCGCTCCGCCTCAGGCTGGTTTTGCTCCTCCTTTGCAGCCATGTTGGACTGCTTTGAATCTACATCACAGAAGTGTCACAGAATCTTAGTCTATGAGTAGTTTATAAAAAGGTAAAACATGATGATAAAATGACCACCAGAGGACACACATTTAGTACTCTAAAGCATTTCAGGACTAGCAGCACTCTTGGAGAGATTAAAAAAAGAAAAAGGCGAGAGGCTGTACCAGCACTGGGATCTTTGGCAGTAGTGTCCAGAGTGCCTGCCAGCAGAGCATTGACATGGCAGATGGGAAACTCATGCAGCATATCGTGAAAATGTGAAGGGAAGCCAAAGCTCTCCACACCCGCCCGAACAGGCCCACCTCCTGGGTACATTTGGATCACTGAGCCATAGCCTGGATGAGGAGGAAAGACAGGGTAATTAAACAAAGGGGAGAGAAGAGGCTTTGGTCAGAAGAAAAAAAAAAGAGACATTCTTTGGATAGAAAAAGTTTATAATCATTTGGTCAAACAGTTCACCGGACTGACGTACCCCCCATTCTTTCCATGACGGATCCCAGCACGAGGCCAGCACAAGTCTCAAACACCAACACTTTACTGCCAGCGTGGATGTTTGCCAGAGTCAACATCTGGGCAAGAGTGTCGTACCGCAGGTGGCTGCATCAGAGGAAAACATACACATCATACAGATTCCTCTCTATGCTCTGAAAAAGACAACGTTTACACACGCTGTTAATCCATGTGCTGACTCACCAGATCTTCCCTGGTTCCCGGCCGTGGTACATCATAGCCAGGATGCGACAGGACGGTTTTAGAATCATCACAGTATTTTCATACCTGGAAAAGCACAGGAATGGGAACAACTAATTAAAGCCCACTACATTATTTTAAGTCTGAAACAAAGTGTGGGTGCATCATCGGAAGTGGCTCACTTCTTCTTCTTCTTCTTGATGTACTTATCCTGGGCATATTCAGTCTTATTTTTGAATGTTGAGCTGTTCTCTATAAGCTGCTGAATGATTTCCTGTGGAGCACACACACATATTATCTCTGGTCTCTCTCTTCTGTTATACTTCAACATTTTATCTGATCATTTAAAAGATAAGGTTCCCATGACAAGACAAAAAAACAACATTGCAATGATCTCTCAATCATTTTCGTCTTCCCTATTCTGCCTGTGGCACTCAGCCCCGAGCGCACTGGTTCCAAATTAAAACTTACATCATTAACAATGGGTCACACATATTTAACTTATTTTCCATGTAATAGCTGGGCGCTGCCGACTTTAGCTAACTTTACTCAAATAGGACTTGATGGTGCATTTATTGGGGACTATTTTCAGCTGCGTATTAAAAACATTGTGTGCAGAAGGTACGTGGATTTATTTAATCTACCTACGATGTTCATCGTAATAAAGGGACATGCCTTAAACACTGATTTATGTGCTTTTAATAGTTTTTCTTTTTACAACAATGGATTTCAATGGCACAGACGAATAAGCTACATAAGACTTTGGCTACACAGACAACACTTATTAGCATGCTCCATTCATTTTTGTTTTTCATGAAATTGTATGTCCAAAAACAAATAAAAAAATATTAATCACATTATTCTTTAGCAAACAGACCCAACACCTGGCATTACTGTCATACTTTCCCATATATGTATGTAAATGCAAGATTATTACATACCTGACCCTTCAGACCTTGCTCTTTGAGCGTCTCAATGTCATCCCTGGTCAACTTCTGTGATTTTCCATCGTCAACAATGTTTCTGTTGTCTGTACCTGCCCCCTTTGCATCTGGGATGAACACATAAAAGAAGATTACTCAAGGCGAAAATGAAAGAGTAACAGCCTGTAATAGTCTTCAAAATATTCATGCATGCAAATTTGAAAAAACACATGCATCACAAATTATAATGCCCTGGAGACATAAAAAGTGTTGTAGAACTCAAACATGGATTGGTGTGTGATATTTAACAGCAGGTTACACACCGGTGGAGCTCTCTGTGTCCTTGGGCTTCCGTGGCTGCAGGATCCCTCCAGACACAATTTCAAATGTGGTGCTATACAACTGTCCCACAACATTATCCAGGAAGAACCACTGCTTCTCAAAAGCCACCTTCCTGTAAGTAGATCATACAGAAATAAACAACAACAAAATCATCCCGCATATACTTGTTGTAATATTTCACTAATGAGATGTCAGTTATGGTTTAGCTAGCCTCAGTTTGTGCCTCTCGTGAAATCAAAATTATGAGAGGTACACATTTTGGGTTTTATGTTTAGCTACTTGCAGTTTTTACTTACTTCTTCTGTTGAATTTGCACAGCTTTGAAGATATCTCCTCGTTTCAAAACAACGTAGTCACCCTCTTTAATTCTGTATAGAGAATCATCGTCTACGTTGTCCGCCATAATATAGCGGATTAAACCAGCTCACCAGGCAGCTGAGAGGTAATTGTCACCTTCAGAGAATTATACGGAGTCGCTGTTGACCAGGCACGGTTCAATAAGGCACTAAACCTCCCTGAAGTAGAAACAAAATACAGCAAATCACTATTTCCACGTGTTAGCTTTCATTTCCCTAGCTTCCCAGGACGACTAATCAATTGCAGATTGTAAAGCGTGCCATGCTTCTACATAGCGCTCTGTGATTGGCTGGATATGCGTCGCTGAGCCTGCTGGCCAATAGTAACAAAGTGCGTTGACTGTGGAAAAATATTTCAGATTTCAGAATCATCGATGAACGTGAATTCGTCGATAGATATGAGAGGAAGGGGGCGCTAAAACAGGAACTTTCACAATTAGAAAAAGCACATAATTTAAACACAGCGCGAGTGCTAATAAAAGGTCTATATTGTGTGCAGTTATGTCCATGTCAATGTTTAACTTATTGTGTGCAATTTGGCAGCAGTGTTAGATGAGTGAAGGTGTGGATGGTTTGCAATGTGACATACTTTCATCATGGTGTACATGTTACTGTATTTTACATACAGATTGAACGATGTATATGGCTGCAGCTTTATTGGCGAATTCATTTGAGATGATATTAATTATAATATATTCTTATTATATTAGTGGACAGGACCAAACAGCAAATAGTATCAATATATTGCAAATGTGTCATGTTATTTTCAAAGGATACATGGTGATTTCAGGCCAAACATATGTTTTATTAAAGTTATATCAAACTTGGCATTACTGTAGTATGTAGTTGCCTTGAAATATTTTCTGAAAGCAAGTTTAAATTCACAGTTTATGTAATTCTTCATGAATCTAAGACATTTTCAAAGTTGTTGTGAAATTTGAAGCTTCTCTATTCAGGCTTTGTGGCAGCAGTTTTCACTGTGGGTATGGTTGTATATGCATTCTATAATAATAATAATAATAATAATAATAATAATAATAATAATAATAATAATAATAATAATAATAATAATAATAGTAAAATTAACATGAATAAAATGAGAAAAATCAACCATGACTTCTGTTTTCTTTAAGCATAGAATATAAAATGTCTCTATGAATTAAGATGACTTCAACCTTCAATGTGAAAACTCAGTTCTGTTTGTGTTGCAGCAAAAGAACAAATGTGAAACAAGTGAAATACAAAAAAACACCCTTTAATGGTTTTTACAAAATGTTGTTCTGCCTGAAATGAGGACATCTCTTCACCTGAAAAAAAGCTGAATTCTTACAAATATCAATGCATACACGTTTTGAGAGAATCTTGACTACATATTTACATGAATGTCATTATTTTTCTAGTCCATGGTAAATTGCTATAACTGTATAATGAGGAAACTGTGATGCTACTGTTATTCTGTGAGTAAAAATGTTAAATTTACAGTATTAGATTTTCTTCGGCAGTGATTTAGTGTTTAGGTTTACCATTGCTACAGTAGATGAACGCTTTACTTTCACATTGTAACATACGTAAATAAACAACTATAAGAAACACAAGCTTGTAGCTTTCCTCATTCTTGGCCTCCAGTTAGTTTATGGAACAGTTCTTCGTCTAGCGTCTCGTTCTGGTCTTTAGATCTTGTGGAGAGGAAGATGTAACCGCCGATGAACTCAGTGGACCACCTTGCAGTCGCAGCTCAAACAGCAGAAGGCTATTGACACATTCTGGTCAAACTCTATGGTGACCTGGAATGACATACAAAGGATTCATGTCTCAGAAGTAATACTGTATAGGGGGCAATACCCCAAAAAAGGAGAGAATTGAAATCACATTATATGGCACCACGATCCCTCACCTGTCTTATCTCCCAGTTCACGTTCCACTGCTTCATGTTGGCAAACCTCCAGGTGGTGACAGGCAGACAAGAGGACATGTCGATACGAATCATGCGGTTGTACGAGATCCCAAGAATCTCATCCTTCTTACTGCCCTTGAATCTGAAGCACAAATAAAATAATAACCAAATTATCATTCAGAAACAACATTTTGATCTTCTAATATGTCACCAGTTGTATACCTAAATATATGCACCGTACCTGACAATGTAGTAGTTGATGCCGAACTCTGGGAGCGACTGCCAGGCCTGGATAAAGCGCATCTTAGCCTCCATTAGGGACAGCCGTGCTATGTTCTGATGGGCCTCCAGGATACGTGTTGTTAGCTTCAAACAATCAGAAGCAGATTTAGAAAATATGTTTGTGAGAGCAGTGCTGTAACGCTGTTGGCAAAGTCAAGTATATTTTACGTAGCCCTTAAACAGACCTGCTTGGTCTTGTGCTTCTTGGTGTAGCGTGGGGAGAAAAAACATTCGGCGTTCATATCCATGGCGTCGAGGTCAGGAGCTGCTTGACCAGGAGGGGGCGCCAGGCTCTTCATTTGCAGAAAGGATTGGATATTCCTCACTTCTGACTTGTAGGAGCTGTATGCCATTGTCTTGCCCTTGGAGGCCAGGATACACGCAGCTTTCCACTTGGCGTACTGCGTTTCCTGCAGCAATTACAGGAGAGTTACAATATGAGCACATGTTTATATACTGCACGGTTCAGAGGGATTTTTGAAAAGAGGCAGAATTGCTGGTTATCACAGTAAAATGCTCGTGGGGACGTAGAGGGGGGGGACTTACATTATCACATCGGATGTACACCTCATTCATCCCGTCAGCAACTGGGAGCAGGAGCTTAATGCCGAACTTCTTGTCTGTCACGTTGACATCAGGGACTACCTCACAACCTGTCAAACGAAGAGGAAGAGATAGTGTTGAATTTAACTACAGAAGAAGGGTGGAGTGATGCAACAGATTTGCAAATATTATCACAGAATAAAACTGCAGGTACTGTGGAAGCTTACAAGAGAACACCACTGCTCGTGCTCACGGGGATGCTTCAAACACGTAATCACACATGATGGGAATGCTTACACAGAGAGTTAATAATCCTCAACAATGCAGAACACAGTGAAAAGTGTTTTTCACATCCTTCTTCTTCACTGACCTCGGAGGTGAAACTGCTCTATGGGTTCTCCACTGGACGTCTCCTTGTTCTTGTAGTAGGAGATGGTGGTGTCCTTGAATACAAACCAGTAGTCTTTGTACGGCCGCAGAGTTAGTCTTTTGGGCCTGATTTAAGACGGAAAGAAAGAAAAACAATTAATTGATTTTTGCCTGCAATACAACTCACCTTTATACCCCTGCCGGCACGCCCCCGGTTACAGCGCTGAAGCTAAGTAATGTACTGCTGTGGACGGGGGCAGCAGCAAAACACAATTTAGCCACCTCAAAGAAAGGCCCACCCAAAACAAGTTTGCAGTTTAAGCTATTTCGAATATTTTCATAGTTTTGCCTTGCTGTCAGACAACCTTTCTGACAGGAGCCGTCATCAACGCTCTCTTCAAAGCCACCAGACTCCATTGATAAAAAAAACACAGCTGCCTTGATCAATAAGTTTGTTTGTGTTATTGTGTGACTTTGGTTAGTTTGGATTCACCAAAGTCACACAATAACACAATGAACTAACTAATCAAGGCAGCGGTAGACTAGCAGACCCCGTGTTCTGCAACGTAAAATGACTGTTATTGTCGATAGAGTCTGGTGGCTTTGGCGGTGATAATATTCTAAATATAGCGTACACTTAAAATAATATTTTCTTTTAAGTGGCTAAACAGCAGTATATTGGTTTGCTGCTGTGCCTGTGCTCCTGTCTGTTTCTCCAAACTGGGGGGGGGGGGGCATGCCGATCGCCATGTACTGTAAGTAATACACCGACTATGGACTTCAAAACATCCAAACTATCTCTTTAAGGGGGGTTTAAAGGACAGTAAAATATCCATTTCACATTGAGGTATTTGAGATTGTACTTTAGTTATTAACAATGACATCTTCATGTGATAGGAAGAAAAGGGGGGTTTACCTAAACAGCCGGAGGGAATCCGCCAACTCTGGAATGTCTGTAATGTCTTCCTGGGGGCGGGACAAACAATTGTGAATTATCCCGTGTCTTCTCCTGACATCACCGTGTTAAGACATACAATCATCGGAGGCCTACCTATCACTCCTGCTTAAAAACAGATGTTCTACTGTAACGGACCTGAACACCTTCAAATTACGTTTAATATCCACTCAAGTGTCTAAAAAAAATATGTTTACCAGAATTCGGTCTGGGAGTCCGCCTTCTAGGGTCGTCTCCAAGTTGGACAGGGCAGCTTCTACTTCATCTATTTCTGGTTCATTGGAGATGTCCAGTGGTTCACTCGACATGGTCAGTTTACAAATGTGATACTGAAAATGAAATGAAATGAAAGATTTGTTTTTGTCCATAAGTAGACAACTTCCAACTGACTTTTTTCTAATGATCAAATATTTCAACAAGTACAGGTCAATGTGACTTAAGAGGTTATGCAAGGCATGAGTCAGGGAGGTGTGGGCACAGCCCTGTGTGCCAGCCATTGCACCAATGTGAAGGTGAGTGCAACATCTCTCTTTGAATCACTGCTTTTTCTGAATCACTGTCCCAACAGAAGCAAAATAACAGCTTTCACGGATCCAAGATGGCCTGAATGTCCTTACAGCTCAAACTTTGCCACAGTTATCATGGTAATGATTAGTTCCTTAGAGCACATTTCTCTGATGGGGAATTATAATTCTACTACTTTTCCCGCTACTCAATCTCTTTTCCTATACCTCTCTCTCTCTACCTCTACTTCCCATGCTCCCTCTCTCTAGTGGGATTTTCCACAAGTCCTGACACGTCCTTGCGTGGATTTAGACACCAAAGCGGCTCTCCGGATGGATACTATTCAGAGTATAAGACACCCATATACTGTACTTAAAGCTAATTTAGTCCACCTTACCGTGCCCCCTCTGAGAACTGTGGTTCATGATCCCAAGCAAATTGAAATAAGGAGTTCCAAAAGATACTTTAATTCTTAAATGAAAACATGCATTCAAGTGTTAAAGATATATCTTTCATCTCACTGTCCAGTAGCTTTGAAGAATTGACTCTGCATACTGTTATACATACAGAACCTTGTGTCATAACTGTGATGGCGTGTTGTTCACCTGTAATGAAGCAAACATCAGCATTTCCTCCTCCGTGCAGTCGATCTCCTCCAGCAGGATGGACCAGCGAGCTTGTTCATACAGCTGGGTTATTCTGACAGCATCATACTAAAACACGAAAACATGCACGCTAATCATTTTCAAAACTTTCAAAGCAAGTCGAATTTGTTTCCCCCGAGGGATATATTTGGGGTCTCTCACTTTAGGATTGAGGTCGAAGAAGACATTGTACTTGAAGCGAAGCAATAGCTTTTCCTCATCTTGAATGTCTTGCTCCATAAGAGAACGGGACGAGTCCAACCACCTGTCAATCATATTAGCAACAACCAATAAGGGAGGGCAGTGTTTAGAAATATCACTCAAATCTACGAGGAAAAACAAAAAACAACAGCTGTATTTTCATGTACCCTGCATTGTTGACTGCTTTGTTCACCAGCTCAAGCGGCTGGTACATCTTGGCCAGCTCAGCAGGCGGCAGGTTTGGCTGGGATTCGGCTAGGGGGTTTTCTCCAAACCAAAGGCTCGTGGCAGACACCGGCATGCCGTTCTCTGGGTCGTACGTAGCTGTCATGGTCTTACTGTGCATGGGGCCTTGTTCAAAGAGAATGGAAGATCAATTAATAAAATCAGGTTTGCCAAAAATAATTCATTATACCCTCTGAAGTTGAGATAAACTCACTTGCATAGGAGGTGGGGAAAAAAACCGTATTAAAAGCAAAACATTTTCAAAGAAGAATCAACAGTTGTGATCTTTAGGATGGCGTGGATGGATACTCAGTGTACCAGTGAGCGAGAGCGTGTTGGGGAAACCCCTGAAGAATTCTTTCACATCTCACTGATGAAAACTGAGGCCTGTCAGATCTCCGCAGCACTATACAGAGAATGTTCTCATTTCTTCTCCTCCTCCTACAGCAGAAGTAACTTATTAAATAAAGATGCCATCCCTTCTAGGACTGGAGATTAATCTCACTGTATCGAATTACAGACATAATGAATATCCTACTCACCTAAATTGAGTCATTGCTGATTTTGAGACGAAGCACAGTAAGTAACTAATAACATTAACGATGCCTCTGTTCCAGCAATGAATGTGAAGCAGCAAAACATCTATTCAACTTTAGTTTAAAATCTATCAAATAATTCCAATTAAATCAATTCATCTTTAAAAAGTCTTCTGTGAGCCACATATGAGTAAAATTGTACTTTTAGAAAATGTTTTCCTTGTAATAAACAAACTGATACAAAGCATTAATAATTCATGCAACAAGTTAATATTATTGTGGAGGCCACAATTAGAATACAGCTTACTCTACACCAGACCAAAAATAATGAAGGCTAGGTTTAATAACCTAATATAAATGTTCTATTTCTTTCCAGCCGATGCATTTCTTTCTTAGCCTGAATCTTTTCAGAGCTGCTGCAGAGTGCTTTTGAACTCAGATTCGCTGCTTCTGTGCTGTGAAACTTTAGTTTTTAGCCTCGTCAAGAAACGGTACCTGTGCCTCCAGGTCCCCCGCCAAGTAAATCGATGTCCCAGATGTCCTCATGTGCTGAGTTCTTGCCTTTCTTCTTCTTCTTCTTGGAGGGATCGTCTGGAGGCTTCAGCAAGGACAGTTCCTCTGATCTTCTGATGTCTGAGAGGGAGCGAACAGGGGACGTGAGCGGATCAGGGAGAATATGGAAGGAAGGTGAGTCTTAATTTTTCATCAATCACAGATGTCTCTGTCTAAGACAAGAAAGGACAAAGAAACTCACTGAGTATTCGACAGATCTCTGCCACCGCCTTGAAGACCACACTGGAGAAGCTGACGGTCATTTTGATGGTTTTCATATTGGGAAGCTGCAGCAATAGGGGTTTGTGCTGGGGTGTATAGCGCAGGTCAGCATCAGCCTGTGTAGAAAAAAATATGTTTTTGAAGCACACCTGCAACATCCATAATAATGTTCTTTCCTTTGTTATTGTGCTGATTTGGAGATTTTTGCAACCTTAGCTGGGCTTAGGGGAACTTCCCTGTCTGTCTGTACATAAACAAAGGGTGTGATGATCACACATGCAGGGAGACTGTCCCTGTAGTTAGTTCACTGTGAGTTGCTCTGGATAAGAGCGTCTGCTACATGACCTGAAATGTAATGTAATGTAATGGACCCAAAAATGAGGCAGTGAGCCTGATTTCTAGGGGGAACTTATTCATTGCACTCATTGAGTACATGTTTTCCTAATCTTCCTCAGCCTTAATATCGTTGTTATTGCTTTCTTAACTGTGAAATATAATTTGTATAGTTCTTAGAGCTCGAACAGTGCTTGGCGGTACAACATGTGTTATTTCATTCTGAATTACAGAGCCAACTAATGGTTTGGACTGGGTTGACAAATTAAACCACTGATGGATCTTCCTGTCTTAAGGACCCCCACACACACACACACACATACATAATTAAATCATTATGGCTTTGACTGTACTTTACTGTGCCATTGGCATTCAAATGGATAACCTTTTGCAGATTCTTGTATTTAAGATATTACAATGATAACTTATCAAAGACCAGCAAAATTATAATCACCGATTAAATCACTTTGGACACTAAATTACCTGAATTCCATACTTGTCCAAGGTCCAGTGGGTTTTGAGCAGCCAACACTTCCTCTGTTCCCACCACAGGGCATGGTCTGACCAATCCTGAGGAGCCTCTGCGGACACACACACATTGAGTAAAACATATCACTACCATGTTACTGTCATATCTCACCTTTTTAAAGGATCTTGCACTTCCTGTACTCTGTACTGTTGTGTGGGTGGCTGAGCATGATTAAAGTGTGGTTTTATGAGTCTACCTGACATCATGTTATGGTGCTGTGTTAAAATCCGTCTGTTGATGACAAGCTACTTAGTCATCTATTATGTCTCATGCTCTTTAAACCACCTTACAGTTACCTTCATACTACCTAAGCTCCTCTGAATTTATATAAGGAGATATCAGATCAGATCCTGGCTGAACTTTGGCCCCTCGGCTACACAAGCCAATGCTTTGTGGCAAAACAATAGCCCTGCAGCGTAGGAACCTTCCTACGCTGCAGGGCAAACAAGGGTGTGGCTTGACTAACAGACCTGTTGTGGCAGCAGGGGAGGCACTGTACTTAAAACAAAGTAAATGTATGCTTTTACCAGGCAAACAAACCAAAATTGAGTGTGACAGATTACATTCCGACAGTTTCTTAACAATCTGAGGCACTTACTGATCTTCTCCACCAGTTTAAGCATGAGGCCTCCAATGTGCAAGTCTCCCTTTACCCTCAGCTTAAATTTCATGGACTCATCTCCAGCTTTCTGATCCACCTGCACGGACAGCTCCCATGATGTTTCTCCATACTCTGCAGCTGTGATCATGGTCCTGTTCTGGAAAGAAAGAGGTGCATAGATGATAGACGGGATGCTCCTAGGTGTAGATATGGCCATCAAAGAGGCACAACACAAGGAATATTGGAAGGACCTCCCACTATCTCTAATTAATCATATGTTGAGGGGATTCCATAAAAATGTGTTGACTCTTTTCTTGCTTTCTTTTGTTTTTAAGATTAGGACACATCTGGTAAAAAAAAAAAAACATGAGTCAGAGGCTTAAGTGTTTCTCAACATCCTGTGGGAACATCCAAATTAAGTTGGCCAACAGTTAACAAACACAGATCTCTCAGTGTCTCTGTTGTCCAGATTTTCATGATGCTTCTCCCGCAGTATCTCTGCAATAATACCGCAGCCCCTGAAGTACTCCTCTCAGCCGATACATTTATAAATAAGATACCCGCAAACACACTGATGTGCAGGCTGGTGCCAGCAGGAAAAATATATGAGACCGCAGAACACACAGTAAACACAGCAGACATAACACAGCAGTACGGCTCTGTACAGAAAGGCAGAACTATGTGTTGGATTTTAATTATGAGAGAAGAGTGAATGGATAAAAGACATCAGGCAGGTACATTGTAAGAAAGAGGAGACGAGCGGAGGAGGAGCAGGGAGGGTAAAGCTGTGGAATGTGTGACGAGCAGGGACACGAATCTGGTGGAGCAGAGACCAGGCAAAACAACAATCTCCACACACTGCACCAGTCTCTCTTCATTTTACATCTGAACTCTGAAGGTGCGGGGAACAAAGAGATGCCAACTCACACACACACACACACACACACACACACACACACACACACACACACACACACACACACACACGTCTAGACTGAGGCTATCAATAGAGATAGTTTCATTTGTCCTGGGTAGCCCTGTGGAAATGTATACTGTGTGAAACTATGTTGCCGCAAGGCTAGGTTTAATGAACACACTCTGCTTTCTTTTTGCTGCTCCCTCCCTATGCAGCTGTAGGGTACAGTCAAACGTTTGAGCTTGCATATCTGCTGAGGGAAGGCTTGTTGAGATATGTTGGAGCGTGATGAATTGACTCCCACAATAATACACTAGCAGCAAAAAAGAACAAATCGTGAATGAAGGAGTAATGATGTAATTTGTACATGTAAAAGTTAGCCAATATAAACAGTGTAAATCTAAGTGTTAATATTGGAAAACTAGAGGAATGCAGCACTGGAAACAGAGCAACCTCTTCTTTACAGTACAACTACACACATATTACTTTGATAAGAGACTTAAGCACCGCTCTTATTGTAAAATTAACTTGGCAAATGGTTACTTTTGAGCCATAAACAACACTACTGTTAAGTTTTAGTATTCACATAATACAATAGTTACAGTGTCAGCCCAGCCTTAGTTTAGAAAAGTACAATAAAGTCCTGAAAATTAAGCATGAACTTCCTTCTATGTAGGCCTACCACAGATATCCTACATAACAAGTCCCAACTGGACCATTCCCAATCAAGTTGTGATTTTTTTTCTCGTCATGAGAAGTCTTTTTTTATTCAATCCCAGTTGGATAATGGCCCATAAAAAACTAAAGACTCTGAAACCACTCTTACCTTGATTCAAAGTTTACTGCCGATGAGCTATTCCTAGGTATTTCTTGTGAAGTGGAATGAAGCAGGAACGAGGCTCCTTCGGGTATAAAACACGCCCCGTTCAGACAGGTAGAAGCAGGAGGTGGTACCGTCAGAGGAGGTGGGTGAGTCGGTAACGGTCGGTTTGTTCACAACCCGTTGTTCACACGATTTCTAATATTTAGGATATAATTAATTAAATGGCCTGCTGCAGGGCTAGTAAGTTGTATCATTGCTAGTTAAATGTATAGCACAGTTATTCAAATGCCTAGCAAATGAACTCTTTATGAGTAACTGAGCTAACGCTACTCTCCTCTCCCTCACGAGTACCAGAAATGAGCTAACATAAACATGTTCAACGTAGTTTATGCTAATGCTGTAACTAAATGATAACGTAGCAGTAAGCTAATGTAACATTAATGAGTATTTAGCATTACAAAAGCAAAATATTATGTATGAAGTTGCTTTCAGTGTAGCAGACATTTTAAATGAACCCACATGAGAAACAATTGGACCAAAAGCAACATTTTAACTAGTAGTTCAGCCCAATATAGACTATATATAATAATAATAATAATAATAATAATAATAATAATAATAATAATAATGATATAATTATATATATACTGTATATAATATGATATGAGAATGATATATAGAGAGTAGAGATAAGAATAGGATAGATAATAAAGATGTAGGATAGATATATAGAGATAGAGAGGATATATAATATTAATTATAATATTATAATATATATAGTATATATGTATATATATAAGATATATATATAGATAATATAAAAATAAATATTTATATATAAATAAATATTTATAGTATACTATATAATAAATAGTTAACTATATATATATTATATATATATATATATATTATATACAGGTGCTATATATACATTTTATTTATATATATCTATTATATAGTATATAATACAAATATAATTGTTTTGGTTGTCATTGGCTGGATGGGACTGGGTAACCACTGATTGATGGATTGATAGTAACTGGACATATTTGTGAATGCATATTTACATTAGCATACATACTTATACATAACGTTACATATTAAAGGGCAAATGAACTCTTTATGAGTAACTGAGCTAACGCTACTCTCCTCTTCCCTCACGAGTACCAGAAATGAGCGAACATAAACATGCTCAACGTAGTTTATGCTAATGCTGCCTGTCTTGTAACTAAATGATAACGTAGCAGTAAGCTAATGTAACATTAATGAGTATTTAGCATTACAAAAGCAAAATATTATGTATGAAGTTGCTTTCAGTGTAGCAGACATTTTAAATGAACCCACATGAGAAACAATTGGACCAAAAGCAACATTTTAACTAGTAGTTCAGCCCAATATAGACTATATATAATAATAATAATAATAATAATAATAATAATAATAATAATAATAATAATAATAATGATATAATTATATATATACTGTATATAATATGATATATATATATATATATATTTAAATAAATATATATATATATATATATATATATATATATATATATATATATATATATAAATAAATATTATATATATATATATATATATATATATATATATATATATAATAATATTATATATAAATAAATATTATATATATATAAATAAATATTTATATATATATATATATATTATATACAGTGTATATATACATTTTATTTATATATATATATTATATAGTATAATACAAATATAATTGTTTTTGGTTGTCATTGGCTGGATGGGACTGGGTAACCACTGATTGATGGATTGATAGTAACTGGACATATTTGTGAATGCATATTTACATTAGCATACATACTTATACATAACGTTACATATTAAAGGGCAAGTCCTCCAACTTTACACATAAAGGTCAGCTTACCTGTCATTGGGAGTGAGCACTTATCAACATGTGGAAATACTACTGATTGCTGTGGCATTGGGGGGATACCCCTTTAAGAAAGTAACAAACAATAGTAGATTATACAATCTGCAAGTACATTTTTTAAAAACATTTTAATCTGATGTTGACCTGTTTACACAAACTACAAAAAATCCTAAAGGGATTACATTTGGATACTTTCAAAGGGATTCAAAATAGTTATAGTTATAGTAGTGAAAATATCTTAGCAGGGCTGTTGCTCCTGTTTAAGTGGATTTAAAGAGATAGGCTCACAACATGATGAATAATGGTTTACCTCACACGGATCAGCCCACCTTATTTAATGCCCGCACCCTGCCCAATGAGTAAATCGAGATGAATCACTTGAGTTGGTTTCCATATAATGATATTGCAACTTATGAAACTACAATAACACAGTAAAACTGATGGCTAGCATTTTTATCATTTGTACAGATGGCGTTCTACTGACAACCAGTCAGCCACACTGAGTTATAGCCAACTTTGTAGATTTTAATGTGTAGGTGTGTTTTCTTCAGCAGTCTGTTCGTGATGTGACTTTTCTTCTGTTACAGACACGTTGTCAGGAGGGGAGCCCACGTGTGAAGCCTGCCACCCCGTGGTTTTCATTTGTAAGATCATACGGTATCTTTTTGACTTGGCTGGAGCAAAATACATACTATGGCGAGGTGGGGCATTTTAAGATAACTCTGTATTTAGAATGAAAGACACCCTCCAAGGTATGAAAGAAAGTGATCTATTTCTGCACTGAATAGGTTGATTTAAAATGCAATGTCTCAATAATAGATTTTCTTCAGGTATCAACTGCCTGAATTACATACATCGCTTTCTTTTGTGTGATTTCCTTTTCCTATGCACCTCTCCACCATGTCTGCATTAACTCTCATCGTAATCTCCAAATTGTAGAAAGGGAAAAAAATAGAATGCGACACAGGGATAGAAAATAAGTTTGTATTATTTAAATGTGATAATGATATTATGGGTGCCTCTTCTTAGTCAAGCAAGTCAAGTCTGTTATTTAAATATTGGTTGACAAATACGTTTTTAGTTAAATTGTCATTTAATGGGTAATAAGCTATTAGTTATTAATCATACTGAAACTGGAAAATGATAGTCACATCACAGTCATGTTCATAAATACTGTAAGCTTCAGTCGTTTTGTATTCAGGAAATCCTACTACATTCACCTGCAGAGATCAATCAACTGATAAGTAAAGGACATCCTATAACTTCTAGTGAACATTATACTTTAATGACGTTCTGCTGCTGCCACACAGTGGCGCCATTAGACCACAGTCCACACATCCTGAATTGGAGGAGGGAAAGATCCTAAATTTGTGAACCAGTTTTGAGAGAAAGACGCTCTTCGTGTCTTTGGCTTAGAAATGGACCACTGTTTGCTCTTATTCTGTAGTTCTTTATAAGCGTGTTTGGCATGCACTGAACCAAAAAGGTGCTTAAATGGAAACATTTTACTCTGTATTGAAATGAAAAACATCTTTATAAACCACTTCATGATTTTATATTTATCTCACTGGAAGAAAACAGGAGCTACCAACTGTCGTAAGTTATCACAATATGAACATTTGCCTTTAAAGGACGATGATAATACTAATGAAAGGCAGTGATATGACACTTTCAATTAGTGTCATATCACTAGCTGCCCTGACTTTCTAGATTGTGATTATGAAACGATGCCACAAACCATTTTAGAGGACGTCTTATTGATAGGATGATATCATACTTTATTGATCAAGTGGGGAACTTGTCTCTTTATTTGTTTATCCAGGGAGGACCAATGCCAGAGTCAGCTGCAGAAGAACAGCCCTAAAATTGGTAAGGACACTTCAGCATGGTGGCTGCATGCCAACACGAGGGCTTAAAACCTCCGCGCTCCAGTTGAAGCACAGCTTCTTTGACCACTTGATCATTTTGACCACACCCTGCAGATTAAGTGTAGCAAACATGCCTGCGAGTCAGTCTAAGCTCTCTGTTCCAACTCAGTCTTTACTGCTGGCACACAAGGTCGTCTTGAGTCCTTGTGTAAGACAGGAAATGTAAATTCCATGACAAAAACAAACAAATAAACCCTGAGCTTCATAAACTGTGTCATTGGTGGACAGACACATGGAAAATAACATCATTTGGAGCTGTCAGGCCTGGATGGAGTACAGACAAAAGTAACACTCTGTCCATGTCATCATGACACCTGTGGCCCTAATGGCAACATAGCACACACAGTGCAAGCCGAAGGAAAGCACAAATATGAACATAGCTTTACTAGAATGCCTGGGAGAATGATAAAATGCAGTCTTTAGAGTGATGAGGAGAGAGCGAGGGAAAATCTTTGGACTGTGGTTTTAGACACAATAAATTACAACTACTGCCTGAAGCTGGTCTGAACCTACTTGGAAGCGGGTGGGAAACAACATCTGTAGAAGCCTTCGCCGACTTTCTGTATTTATGGAAAGAGAAACCTCCTGGTGACCTGGGAACACGCTTACCCAATTAGCAGCCTCGCCGACGGATCAAATGGAAGTGAAAACATTCACTGCCGTGACGGAGACGCATCACAATGCCCCATTCATACTGCTGAGCTCCATGCTTTTGGGGTGAGGTTGGGTGGGGGGTTGTTCTTCTAGGGATGTAGTGGGGAGGTAGGATAGGCGAGAGGGAGTAATGAATGCAACAAGAAACTAACTTACCTCACCACCTTCTTTGACGTGTCGATGGAGGCCTCATTCATGACTTAATACGGGTTCAGAGGTAAACACTGTTCAAAGGTGTTGTTTTCATAAGGTTACCGACCACTGCTCACCTCGGCGCTCCACATCCCCTTCACCTCAGCCCCTACATCCCCTTGGACGCTCCCACCTCTACAACCCAACAAAACCTCGGGTCTTGTTCTGTGGGACTAGGACTGAGGGGGTCAGGAGGCCTGAGAAGCAGCACTGGAAGAGAGCTTCTTGACAGCACAGGGCTCTGGGGAGAAAAGGCTACACTGCCTTATGCCCTGCAAAGTGTTGCGCCTTCATTTTCACCCTTCAAGGCTGTCAAAATCCTTTGTACGGTTTCTTACTTTATTGTTTTTGTTGCGGGATTTGATTTATTCTTAAACCACTGACCTCCATAGCCACCATGAAATTCCATTCCAGTTCCCGTTCAAATAGAATAATAAAACTCAAGAAAGGACAACCTGCACCTGGCAGGTTATTTGTTTTAAAAATGTCAGTATGATCTGACATTCTGTCGTGATGAGAGTCAAGCACACAGGTGTGATGGTCAGAAGAGGATCTATGACCTAGAGCAGAGTGATTGACTAAATACCGGCGGTATGTGTTGACAAGAGCGCCTGTATTAGCCTAAATATTACCGACCTCTCCTCAGATAGCCTGTGTAATCCTTGCCCTGCTGTGAAGACTCAGTATAAAGGCTCTTTTATTTCTAAAATTAATTGTTTATTTATAAGGGTGGAGCGATAAGTGCTTCAGTAAATGGCGTCTTACGTCCATGCTTGTGTATGTTTCCATTGAAGAAAATGTACCAAGCCAGGAGAAATGCTATAATAATTCTGAACACAAAAAAGTTTTTGAAAAAGAAGTTAAAAATGCAGAAAGGTCATGCATTTTCAATTACATTTGAACTTCCCATTCGACAGATTAAGTGTAGCAAACACCAGGACTGATATTGCTTTTTCTTTTTCAGTTCACTTCTCCTTGCATGGAAACATCTGATAGAAATAAAATGTTTCATTGGGTTGTCAGGTCAGATAGCCATAAATACAGGTTGTCAGTGCAGTGTGACCCTCACATCTAGAGGAGAGGCTGTTCTGAACCGTGGTTTGGAACAGGATATCACATGTTTAAATATTGCACTTCTTTCTGAAGTGGCTACTGTAAAACAACTTCCATTACAGAGTATCGTTTTACCTGTCACTGGCAGTATTTCATCCCTTTGCTGCCCAGAAACATAAAAGATATAGATGAGCACAACCATGTGGAAGGTGATCATTCACCTCAGACAGATACTCTGCTGGTCCAAAACTGAAGACAGATAGATGGCCTTTTCAGATATTAAGCCTGAGGAGTTTACTGTCCTTTTTGTTAGCAGAATTTATGATGAAATGTTGTCGCTCAAACCTATCCTTCTTTGTCAATTTTAGCAGGTGTGCATGATAGTTTGAAGCAGATGACATTTTTGTTCCTGTGTGAGTATCAAATGTATGGAATAAAGCCATATGCAATGCCGTGACTTTTATTAGGTTTGTCAGAGCACACAGAGACACAATGGGAACACTGCCCATATTCTTTTAAAGAAAAAATACCACCTTTTCTTGCAGGTCCTGCATGCAGAGGATGTTGGGTGATGTGGCCACATGTGAGATACCATCCGGCTGTGTCCTGGGCTACAGAGCGACTGGGAAGAAACAAGCCTTGACACCGGCCTTGAAGTCGCTGTGACTGATCTCACAGGTACGCCGTAAGAGGAAGCGGGGCGTTGTGTTCCTTTCCTCCCCCCATCAATTTGCCAACTGGTTGTGAATGGGGGCCATTTTGAAACATGCAAATGTGAGTAGCCTCTGCCTGTATCAGCTGATGGAGGTCAGTGTTGTTTTTGGCCAGGCCTTAAAGGCCTAAGGGGAGAAAGACGTACTGAGAGTTAGAAAAGGTCGCATAAACTCTAGCGGGATTACTTTACCAACACTTTCCATGGCTGAGATCCTGTGAATGGATCCATTGTGGGGTGGGTCTGTGCTTGCGGAAAGCAAACCCTGTCAGGATCCAGTTCATTAGCACCTAGTTTACTGTTTGAAGTTAGTTATTTATCTGGTGTCTAAAGGGGAACCCGGTTCAGACATATTTAGGTGTGTGTGTGTGTGCGCGCGCTTGTGTCATGCATGTTATGTGTACTTGTACAAACGTACAGTACTCATAGGATCTACAGGGGGTTTCCAGAACAAATTGCTCAAGAGCAAATAAAACTTTCCATGGCGCAATAAAATGTATGGAGAACGAACAGGAGGGACATTGGTCCAGCTCTGAAGGTGGGAAACAGCCTTGAGAATTTGTTGAAAAAATATATACATAAGGGTTTGATATATATATGTTCTGACAGCCACTGACCTTGACTCTAAATAAAAAATAGTATCGCAAGCATAGGAAGTTAGAAATTTTAAACAAAGAATATTTATATTACATTGTTATATTTTTCAGGACACACACTTCCTGAAAAATGAACAATGGTATTATATTATCATAAGCTATTCATGAAATAGTAGTCCACCCTCGTCTGAGTTATTCTACTGTGTTTCAAACTATCAAGTGAGTGTGCCTGTGTTTTCTCTTTTCTTTTGTGATGTGTTTGTTCTTTGGAAGGCGTCCCTTAGCCTCTGGTCAGACAAAAGTGCCGTGTTGAGCAAAACCTCCACTCCACTTTTATGGTCTGTGTGGGCCGTCCTATTTGTACATGCTTAGAGCAAATTAGACCAGCAGCTGCGCATGGCCGTCCCATTCCATGTTGGCTTTTCATGATAAAAATATGCTTCGGTAAACCTCGCAGCTTGGATCCAGAAATACACGGCCCCGTTTCTTCTGGCGCTGACACCTCTCCATATTTACAATCAGCACTTCCCTTTTCCGGCATAAGAAGGGAAGGACATAAGGAGACAGAGAGACATAATAGAGGAGTGGGAGTAAATGAGTGGGGTGGAGAGAGAAGGGGGGGGGGGGGGGGGGGGGAGAAAGAAAGAGGGACCACCTATGCAGATGTTTTCCACATGTAGAAGGAAAACAAGCTGCAGCAAGATGAGGATGAGGAGGGAAGAGAGCAGGCTGCACCTGTTGTGGGGTGATGATCTGGCCACGGGTGACATCAGTCCTCGTAACGTGTCACGCTGCTTGAGTCATTAACTACAGGCCAGTGAAGACTCTTTGTACGCATTTCAGAATAATATATTCTCAGTTCATTTTGATGTATTTTGGTAAATTATATATATAAAAAAAAAACTTTGTACAGTATATTTTTAATGTAAAGTGATTTAAGTTTTCAAAGAGGATTTTCCGTCTGTAAAACAACTTTGTTGGTTTGGTTTGTTTGGTTTGGTTTTGACAGTTTGAGTGACTGTAAATTATATTTAAAAAGTGCCAGCCCATTTCTTTTTTATATGATTAGACTTTCTAAACATGTCCAAATGGTAAAAAAAAAACTATCTTTTAAAGGAAAATAGTAAGACGTTAATATAAAGGCGTAACTTTTACATTTGTGATGGTATGCATTGATGTTAAAAAAAAGAACGATCTGAATGAATGTAGCTTTTTTTCAAAAATCTTTCTCCCTTACACCTTGAACTAAATTGAAACCTGTCAAGAGAGCACCTGTGTGTGCCTGGACGTCACACATTCTGAAACAAGGTGTACTTTATTTTTTAATATTTATATTAAAAAATATTTTAATATTTAATATCACACACCTGCCTGATTTCCATTGATCAGTCAAGTCCCCCTTTACGTCTTGGGACAGTTGGGATAAGTGTTTGGTAAATATAATTTCTGCTAGTGTGACAGGAATAAGGAATAGTCTCCGCTCAGAATTGAGTTCTTAGGCTAATCATCCATGATTACAGCCTTGGAAGCCAAAACACACTCCATGTGAAAGAGGTTGTTTTCATCTGCATGCTGCAGCAGCACGGCTGGCTGACAGAGTTACCTATTCTCCTGAGGGCTCTCACTCTCCTTCTGCCTCTATTGGACTGGCTCGCAGCAGGTCTCGTAGCCCCCGGGGACTGTCCTGGGAGACCTGGACAACATTGGCAGCAGGCGGCTTAGCGGTGTCATTTCGCCGTGGTAAGCTATGGACAAAAGCATCTCTTGTTGTCGCAAGCTGTACGTGGTGCTGCTTTCCCAGCCCTGTGGAAAGGAAAGGACAGCCAATGACCAATGCCAAACAAACCTGCTCCAGCTCACCTGTGCAGTGAATGTGGAACCGAGTGACCCAAATCTGGATGGAAACCATTGCAAATATTTCCCAGCAAGGTCTGTGGAAGAAGCATTTAGAAGGGCCTCTCAGCAGGGAATTGAACTAACTGTAAATGACTCTGACTCCCTCCAGTTTGTGTCATCAGTTCCTAAGAAGTTGTAAACAGTCGATTTACTATCAAGCCCTTTAGCACATAGCTCAGTGCGATGCAAGGTGTAGATTGAAGTGTAATAAAACTTCAATGCAAGGAAGATTGTGTGTTGACCTCGTCACTTGCTGAATAATTTATTGCACAACAGAGCAAGTAATGAGATTGACAGTGTGATTAGAAGCAGAGTTGTTGTTGGTGAGCAGTGAGTCTGTTTATTGCCTTGTCTATGCGGTGCTGCTGGAAAGGCAAACCTCTTCTGCCCAAAACTACAGCTCAGTTTAGAAGCGTAAGCTGTGCTGCAAATATTTGGCTTGGCCACAGAAATTGAATTATATTGGCACAGAAAGCCTAGAAGTAAAAAAAACAGCAACCTTGGGAACAATTATGCAAAGTGAAACGCGGTTAAACCAAGTGCTACTGTTTTTCCTTTCCATCCAAAAGGGAAAAAAAAGAAAACATCTGCTTTAGCAAAGTTTATCTTCTTTAATAAATATGCTTGAAGCATTTATCTTTGCTGTAAAAGTTGTAGCTATTGCTCATTTTTGTAGTGGTGTCTAGCTTCTTGGTGTTACACATAGCCTTAAAAGTGAGCACATCTTCTAGGGAGTTCATGCATGTGAACCCAAAGCTGTGGTGACTTGGTGGACCATTTCAACCACAGATAAAACCCCATAACAAATAGCATTTAATAAATGTTTTGTCTGTTTCCTCAGAACATGTTGTGCTCTGGCAACACAATAAATATAATTTGAGATAAACAGTAATTATGTTTGACTCTGCAATGTGATACATAGAGGATGATTTATGCTTCTGTTCAAGTATTCATTTATTTTCTCTACTCAAATTTATAGTAGAGCAATAAAGAAAGGCCAGCATTATTATGGTGGATATGGAATTGGTGCATAACACCAATCACAGTGCTAATAGCAGCTAACCCAATCACTCGTTATTGCTGTACATTACCGCAATTTTGGGTTTGGCAACTACACGTAGCTGTGCCATGTTTACACTCACAGTGTTCCAGTTTGATTAAAATTTCACCACCTGTGACAGCCATCTGGTAAACAAATATCTTCCTCTTTATTTGGAAAACTCTAGACAGGATGCACAGACTGAGTTGGATTAAAAAAAAAACTGCAATAAAAGACACAAGGATACACAGCCATAACAATATAACAGTAATATTATCCTGATCATGTATAAGGAAATGACTATAAACGCACTGTTGAGTAGGTACAAAATAATATACAGTATGTTACAGTGTGATGAATTAAAAACAGATATGTTTGGATAAGTCACAGACTATAAATACAATATTGAGTGACAGATAATGTTACAGTAAAGTCCTTGTAGGAATATTTTTGGAATATTATTCTGTCCTTTTTCGGACCGTTACTGCTGTATTTACCAATAGTGCTGTCCGTAAACAACCGTTTGAGCCTGCCAACATTGGAGGATAATGCTGTTCAATGAGAGACCAGAGTTAGAGTTAGATATTTTTGGAAGGCTTGTAGCCCACTTACCTGCTGGCATTGACCATTTCAACTAAGAATTATCCCAAAGACTGCTAAAACATTGAGTGTTTAATTTGGATCACATTATGAATCCTTAAGCTCCACTCTCCACTTTCCATAATAAAATATGGTTGTTGGTTTTTATAACGGCCTCATCAGTCAAGCATTGGCTGGGTCTTCTCTCATTAGCCATTGAAGCCCCACCTGCAGAACACAGGAAACACAAACTCCATTGCGCTCATTGACACAAACACTAACGCGACTAGCCAGCTAGCTAGCTAACCATCATGCAAACCTTTTAAGCCAGCTTTGTTTGCTCACAGCTGAGGCTCAAAAGAAAGGCACGACCAGTGCAGAAAAGGGCCAGCTTTGACATTTTTTCACACAAAGGGAGCACTGTTGGCTAACAGTGAGCGGCCTGTTTCTGGGAGGTTTGCACTGTTCCTGGGGCCCATTTCATGGAACAGTTAGCAAGGCCAAAGGCAACCCGTGGACTGGAGTGATAGTTAAGGCCTTCGGGGCCAAACCTGGGTCTGGCCCTCTGTCCCCCACCCAGTTCAGAGGCTTTCACAAAGCTGACTGGGGACACTGGGTACTGCAGGTGTCCTCTCATAAAGACCCACATCACATGGGCTGGTGGACTGACTGACTGAGTGAGTTGGCATGTTTGGGGTTGTTTTTTCTCCTCCTCACAGGTGTTGGAAAAATCAAGACTATATTATATAAGTGTCATATGCTCAGTATAAGACTTGCTGAATTATTAGTTGTAATATGGATTTTTGTATTTTCACTATATGTAAATATGCAGTCAGTCAATCAGTTTAATGCTGTTGGTGGTTTATGGTACCATTACATGTCAGTGATCTGTGAGTGGATTTAATAAGAATGTGGTTGTATCCAGTGGTCTTGAGTGTCAAGGAAGGTGTGGTTGACTTATTCAGGTTTAAGCAAAACAAAACAGTCCAGACAACTATTAATGGGGAGTTTAACATAAAGAATAACCCAGATCTCAGCTTAAGCTGCTGGGACCATTCATCACTCTGAAGTGGGCTTAAGCCATATCATTAATTACCTACACCCATCCACAGTGTCAGTGTTTTAGATGATACTTCCTCCAGCTGCAACTGCAATTGCAACAGCTATCAAAATGAACAGTCTCTGCCTTCGTTTGATTTAGCCCTAATGGGATGGAGAGCCCAGAAATACGGCTTGCGTGGTGAGAAGTGGAAAGAGGAAGAAAGCATGCGAGTAAAGACGAGAGCGAGGGAGAGATTAATATCCAGGCTTCTCTCCTCCTGACCACAGAGTGGGCATAAAGAGCCCGGCGCCTCATTGATGTCAACCCTAGCTGTGCCTGTCCTGTAGTTTTCAGTTTGGTTTGGACAGAACAGGCGGCCTGGCCTACAGGGGTTGGGAGGACAGGGCCCAGGGTTTCCCACATCACTCAAGGGCCTCTGATAGGCGGTCACATAGGCCGGTAATGACAGGGGGAGAGATTTAGTATTAAAGTCTCCTCTGCTGCCTCCTCTGCTCCTGTCTGACGTCAGGCTGTTAAATACGGGGATGAGAGCATGGCATGGCCTATGGGGAAGGGAGTTAGACCTGTCTTAAGTATACAGCTTTGTGTGAGAGAAGCCTGGCTGGGCTTTCTTGGAGTGTTGCTAAGGACACAAGCTGTACACAGCATGGGGGGAATTTGGGATCACAGTCAATCATTAAAGGGATTTGCATTTGAGTGCCATAAATATGAATTCAGTCAAGGTAAAGGGTGATAAGATTGAAGGATGAGGGACTTCCATATACTAACACAGTGACTCATTCTAAGTGGTTTGTAATTCACTGGGTGGACTCTGGGTTAGAAATACAATAGTGCGGGCCAAGACTACCAGTAAAATGATTCTTCGCAGTCTTTAGTTGTTTGGAAGTCCTGGCTTTCCATCTTTTCAGACTTTGAACCGCTATCCCACATACAATACTGAGGGTTTTTCCCTGGTTATTTGTAGAGCGTTATAACATTTGAGTTCATGACTAATGAATGTGGAAAGCCAACTAAATGGCTGGAGACTAGTTTATAAATGTCATACACTCTCAAGTAAATGACCTCTGCCAGTTTGCAACTAAGCCATACAAGCAATACCCTAAGCAGCTTAGCAACATTAAAGCAGCCGATTGCTGCACCTGCATCCACAGATCATCACACCATTGTGGCATTTAAAGAAAAGGCCTCAGTCAAACACGTCCCCTGACCTTCCCCAGCTAACATAAACTAATTAGGCTAGCTCTGAAAGGAATGGCCCGCCATTGAATTAATCAGCCTCCACAGATCTGGACCATGCAATTCTGCTCCGGCCAGCTCTCTCCACTAGAACCTCATTATCTCACGTTTTCAAAGGAGCGCCACGGCAAATAGCAGAAGGGACTGAAGGGATGTAGAAATGGAGGAGGTGGTGGTGCAGGAAGGGGCTTCCCCAGTTCCTCTCTTCTCACATCGGACTCAGAAAGGAAATGTCAAGCGTGAAGCTCAGAGAGTGGTCAGTACTGCTCAGTCCAGCATGCAGCACAGAGGGGGCCTTTGTCCACCATCACTTAGCGCCAATTACAGCCCGTCAAAATAGTTTTTCTGCTGTGGGGCGACGTGTTAATGGGCCCGGAGTTGGGTGTGAGGAGCGACCTTGTCCACACACACCAACCAGGGGTCAGGGGTTAATAGGGCCCCTCTGATGTGGCGGATGAGATTTCGGCAACCTTTAGCTGGCGAGGGAATGCCGGGACAAAGCCTGTAAAATGTGATACAATTAGGCGGACAGCTAGCCATCCTGAATGCGCCATAGAAGTGGGATGGCTGCATTAGCTAGGAGCAGATGGGCAGCCAGACACTAGCCAAACAGGTGCCACAGAAGGTCTAAACCCCTCCTATATGCGAAAGAGGACCCAGGTGAGGACACAAACACCAGCCAAAACTGAGGACTTTCTTTTGAATGAGTAGCAATTAAAAATCCTGTTGAACAAATGACTCTTCTGGACACAAAGAAGGTCCCTTTGTACTTGTGAAAAGGTCAGAGACCGTCCAGTTTTGTGTAGCATTTCCCATCCCAATCCTGAACCCATGCAGCTGAAGCTTGGCTTCAACAGAAGAATTGGGCCAGCAAGCCTGTGGACCAATCTCAACAAAACTGTGAAGCTGTCTACTCTCTCATATGAGAAAGTGAACTTGGCACGATTGGCGTCTGACCTATACTGTGTTTCCTGAGTTTAAGTAATCAGCGATTATCTGATGTAAGATGAAAAAGTCCTGGCAAAACGAAATGTTCATAACTTTGAATTGTGCTACGTGTGCCTGGTCTGGGCATGTGAGCACAAAGCCAGGCCTTCGTTTACACCATAAGTGTGGGAAAAGAACCAATGCCAAACTACCCATGGGCTCTTCGAAGGCCCACAACTCTCAGCCAGAAAGAGCTGGAGATTTTAAGAAAAAATACCCCACACCACACTGAGCAAATCCAACCACATGCAAGCCTGTGGGAACTAGCGGATGACATGTATCCGCATATAAATACACTCAAAATACACTCAAAATACTTTCTGGACTCACTGGTGTACAGATCGCTCCCCCCACCCAATCCTCTTGGAAATGGTAGTGATGATCTGTCCCCCAGCTTCATCTACTTAATGTTGAAATAAAGGAGGTGATTGAACTCAGCCTCCAAATTGGATTTGTTTAATCTGCTCCAAGTTTGAACATCCTGTGTAAACACAAGCGTGTGCAGATGCCGGAAACGCCACGGCTGGAAACGTAAATGCCCGTGGTTAGAATTGGCAGAGAATCAGAAGAGCAGAAGGGGAATGAGGCCTGAACAGAGGCTGAAGACCTTCCATTGTTACCAAAGGGTCAAAGGCTGCTTCTTCAATATACAAACGACCTACATTAAAATGGGATAGATTAATTATGGGTGACATAGTGCCAAGGGTTAAAAGAAGTTCTAAAATGTTGATAATTTTTGTTTACAGATAAGCAACACCCCACAAAATACAGATCCTATGAATTGGATTATTATTTGCTATACATAAAATAGGTCTAACGTACTAGGAAGTGTTGTTGGACTCACAATCTCTGGGAACGGAATCTACAACCTTCCTCATAACCTCATTTGCCAAATTCTACTTTGGCAAAAGATGTGGAAGCAAAATTGAATAAACACAAACATCATTAAGAGTTCATGTGTTCCAGTTAAACAACCCTTTGGTTAGACTCTCATTTCCTCATGGCCGTATTTCACCCCTGTGTTAAGTCACAAATCATTGGCAACCAACATGGTTTCTTTTGCCTTGTTTTCCTCAGAGGTAAGTGAGAATATGACTTTGCCTTGATAGGATTTATTTGCCTTACAGCAAAGGCTGCACCCCTTCAAGCCCAACTCATTAGGGAGTGTGTTTTGGGGAAGGGGGGAGGAGAAGTGAAGGTCACTAGAGGTTAATTCCAATCGCAGTGCCTCCTTGAAGCAGCATGACAGCATGTCTCCTCTGCTCACAGATTGGATGAGTTCTTGGTGATCAGGCTTGCCTGATTACAATGTGTGGAAAATTGAGTGTCTCGCTCACTCACACACATTTTTCTCCTCCTTGTCCTGCGTATATAAATGTATTATGTGCATTAATGTATGTGTTAAGTTTATTTGGGATAGTAATAGTTATTGGTAACTGCTAAAGGTGTTATATGACTGCCACAACAAAGGTAATTCCAATAAACCAAATTCTAAATCTAATTTGAATGTTTTGACAGTTTTATGTGATTTATTATGTCCGATGTCTGGCCCGGTTGATGTGATTGTGCTGCCCTTGTTCTTGCTGTTGTCTTTTATTGTTTTCATCAGCACAAGCTGCCTCTTTATGAATTATCAAAGTACTACACCTTGATCTTGAAGGAAGCAAAGAGAGCAAATGGGAGGAATGAAAGAAAATCAGAAGAGATGAGGCAGACAAAGGATTGACCACCAAGTGGTGAAGACATAACAGCAAAGAAAGGATGAAAGAATGTGAAAAAGAGAAAGAATGTGAGGCAGAATGAAAAAGAAGAAAGAAAGAAGAAAAAGAAAACAAAGACGGGTGAGAAAGACTGAGATGTGGGCCATTCATAAGCAGACTTCTACAAGGGATCTCGGGCCAGCACACCTGCTACTATTCACTTCAGAGGAAATAGACACTCTGTGGAAGAGAAGCTCTTGGCCTCGGGACAAAACCGCTGCAGCGCCAAATTAGAAACAGGAAGGACTGTGGGTAAGGCTCAGATTAAAAACGCACTCCCCACATGGACTCAATATACTGCAGCCCTGATCCCGCTCTGGAAACCCAAAACCCAACAGCACTATTTTATGTCCCAGTCAACAGAACGCCCGCTGTTTGCACAGTGACAGTACAGAGATTCAGTCCAATGTCAACCCCTGAATGTTGGTAAACTGGCTGTCTAAATGCTGCCCCTTATAATGAGGAAAAAAAGTTTCTAAGTATACTATATCAATTTCCGCACTCACAACTGTGGATACTTAATAATAGTGCATTGCAACTGCATTTTTTTTTATCTAGGGTGCTTTATAACAGACAACGATATACTTTTATGAGTCCAGTAATGAAGAAATTATGTGGATGTCAAATTATAACCAGAGTGGGCCTAAGCCTTCCTATTCTCTCACACTGGCCTCTTTCTGGTCTATACCATCTATCAGCACCAGAGCCAGATGAAAGTGACACACACGCACACACCAAAAGGGAGAACACAGTGCTGAGAATCCCACAGACGACCATTAGAGCAGCTAATGTTGTCAACAGGCAGCTAGCAGGAACTAATGATCCATAACGCACTCTATAAAGGAGTGAAAATAGCAAGAGGTCTGTGAATGTACCAGAAAAGGAAATGAATATTGATATATGCCTGCTGCCTTCCTCTTGCAACCCTTGACCTCTAACGGGTTTCTCCTCTGCTGACGGGAGCTGTAAGGCATTTCCTGCCCGTTCACGTACATACACGTTCAATCGGAGGGAGGAAAGAGCAAAAAAAAGAGGTTGGTTTGTAAAAAAAAAAAAAGAAACATCACCTCTAACGGCCCAGGATGAAGGAAAAAAGTATGCACTCATTCTCGTACAATATTTCCATTTACTCATGGGCCTGTCCAAGTAGTGTGTTCCCCTCAATCTATCATTTTCACTGCGGTCACCGATGGTAGAAAGGCCTACTGTAATTATTCCTACAGATATTGAGGACATCTAGAGGTTGCTTCTCCTCACTGGAAAACAGAACTACTCCTTTCTCATAAAGGTCAAGTTTTCATTACGTGAAGGATTCACAGAAGGATTCTGATGAGTAATTGAATGCACAGACACAAGAAGGCAACAAATAGACATATTTGTATCCTAAAGGAGAAAAAAAATCACAATAATCCGTCTTTGGGACCGAATCCATGTTCCGTCTTTCTTCCATTTGTTTGATGTGCCTTTCTATTCTGCAAAGTCTTTCCTTTAAGGAAGAGGTCATTGCTAAAGCTATGAAGGGCCACATTCACCGCAAGTCCGCTGACTGATGTTTGAGCCAGGCACGCTGATGGATGTACACACATAAACACACACACACATGCATGCGCGCATTATGCCAGACGGGGAGTGTGCTCTGTAGTGCGACTCCAAGAGGAAAACCTGCCATGACATAACCCAGGGGAGTGCAGGTGCAGGGCCGGGACAGGAAGTGATTCACAGGAAGCTTGGTGAGGCAGACTTTGCCATGCCACTGACAGGCTGTGGGACAGCGGGGTGAGGGAGTGTGAGTTACACCTCGTAGCCGAACCGGCTGGGGCCCTCAGGTTGTGGATTGATCTTTACATAAACAGGCTTCTCTCATCTCCCACTGCAATCAGGTTGATGAAGCCTCCTTTCAAAATTTCAGCTTCCATTTAATGATTGCATTTCATCAATTATCTGATCAGCAGGATCTAATTGAGCATAGAGTATAATATATAGTATAATTACTACACAGCCTATTATATCAAACAGTAATATGAATACAACACAGCACAATGTTCAAGGGCTAGATATGTTATATAAACAGGTTGGACAGTGTTCAAAATAGGTGCTTGCAAGCATTTCATCTGAACGTTTTGCAACCTGCATTGCTTGGGCACAGATGTACTGTATGGACATACGGATGGATGGATGGATGGTGTGTCCTTGACATTGTCAGTCCAGTGGGTTATACAAAGCTTATTACGCTAATGAGAAAAGTGTGGGGAATGGATTTGTCCCATACCACCCAGGGAAAGAGAGTCTGTTTTGCCTGGTGCACTGCATCTGGAAGCAGCCTCCTGGTAATCTGCTCTAAGTACAAAAGGTTCAGCACCAGCTTGTTCTCATAGACCACCAAGTGAGGTCCCGATCTCCATAACAGGTCTCCTTTCATAGCTGGGGATCAACCGATGCTCTGTGGACTGGGGTCCAGGCCTGCAGCTCCTCAAGGTGCCGCATCTACACATTGCACCTTGTCACAGTGATATTAGTGTTCACATTCTGTCACTCTATACTGCACCAACGTGTACTGCGGTCATAAAGAAGTCGAACCTCTTCCTTATCTTTTTTATGTCCATTGCGACCGGCAGACGGGGGGGGCATAGGATGCTTTGTGGTATCACACAGGCAGCGTTACAGATGGGTTGTTGCCATCTACTGGCAAAGGACAAATAAATGGTCATATAAACTCATTGAAATATGACTTTATCTAGCTAATAACAATACACATATAGAGAGTGGAAAAAGTATGTTTTATAATAAAGTAAACAATGTAGATCGTGGTCATTTCTTAAAGATAAATATGCAGTTTGTTGTCTACCACAGGTGATTAAGTGGAGTGATTAATATACAGTGGTCTAATCCACTAAATTACATTAGTACAAACAATAAATAATCCAAATATGATGTTATTATAGGTTAACATAACCAGCAGTATATAAAGTAGTTGAACAGTAGCTCCACCTTTACCAGCTGCAACTTGAAAGTGATAAACACATCAATAATCACAATCCAGTAATATAATATATGTGGTTCTGTAATGCCAGTCTGCATAATGAGTATGATAAGTATATTGTGATGCTAGTACTTTTGTATTTTTACTTAAGTAAGATTTAGAATGCAGGACTTTTAGAGAGAAAGAAAGAGAGAGAGAAAGAGAGAGAGCGACAGAGAGACAGACAGAGAGAGAGAGAGAGACAGAGAGAGACAGAGAGAGCGACAGAGAGAGAGAGACAAAGAGAGAGAGAGAGAGACAAAGAGAGAGAGAGACAGACAGACAGACAGACAGACAGACAGAGAGACAAAGAGAGAGAGACAGAGAGAGAGAGACAGAGAGAGAGAGCGACCGAGAGAGAGAGACAAAGAGAGAGAGAGAGACAGACAGAGAGACAAAGAGAGAGAGTGAAACAGAGCGAGAGAGACATTATTCACTGTGTATTATGAGCTTTCCTCTATCTGTCATCAAACAAAACAGATGAGTTTTGAGCTTCCTTTTTATTGCCAGCCCCAAATCAGCAACATCTCTGATTTGAAGCCGTATGCGTGGTAATGCATGAGATTTATGTGCTTAAGATTGACATTTATTTAACAGGCATGCTGGGGGATGTCATGTCGCTCTCTTTGATTGATCTCTTCACTTCCTGCTACAAAGATGGAGGCCGCTCCCGTAACCACACAACCCCTTTCAAGCTCGGGGTGTAGGAGACGCCCTTCGGCAAGGTTCCAGGATCAGTCGGGTTACCCTTCCCCCCAAACCTAACTGCAACCATCAGAGGAGTAAACACGACACTGACCTTAGATCAGTGTCTACAGGCAAATCCATCCTCCAGCCTGTTTTAGAAGCCCATATGTGGTCCATATGGAACTCCTTCCTGTATCCTCTGGAAAGTGCAAGGTACACATCCTGAAGCCCATTCCTATTTGATCACTGAATAAAAGTTAGAAAGAAAAGGAAAATTAATTATCTTATTGATAATTTCATGAATATTCCAAGTTTTTCTCTCGCCCTATTTCATATTATTATCTTGTCCATCCTCTAATGTTTCATTGCCTTGTTCTCGAGAGTATCATAATGGCAGACAGACTTTTAACTCTGTACTATGGCTTAACTACAAGACTATTCTGCTGTGAGTATAAGTTTATATAATGGTCTCTTCCATTGAGTCCCAGCCAGAGGTAATGATTTCAGCATGTCACGCCAGGCCAACTGCACTGTGATTGCATGGATGATTAGCTCTTACAGTAATGTTAGTAGTAGAACATATTTCAGAAACAAGTTAAAGAGGTTTTTGCTAAGGTTGCTCTTATTTCCTACCTTCGCTTTATAATGTACAAACACATTCAATAGTCAAAACTAGCGCATTTCTGTCGATTTGTATTTACAGACACGCTTCAAGTCATATGTGCTTGTACGTGCAGACATATGCACGTCAAAGAATGAAAGGCTTACATTGTATATATGTAAAAGTACAATCACCCGTGCAGTCATTCTGGAAAAGTAATTTCCATATTTGCTCTGCTCCTGAATCTGTGGACGACCGTCTGTTTGATGTGTTCAGAGCTGCAGCGCAGATGCCACAGTCTTAGCTATGCTGGACGTCATCTCACTGGCTGTTCTCAGAAAACAGAAAGAAAAAAAACACCATGTGCACCACCTCTAAAATTAGTGTGTGCAGCACATGAAGGAGAAAAGATCCGAAGTTAGAAAAGACTCCAAAGGTCCTGCTGTCTCTCTTCACTTCTCTACATTTTCGTGTCTCACCTTGGCACAGAGCCAGATGAGATCTCCCATAGTGACTAAGCCCTCTGTCTCATCAAAGATACACGGCACGCCACATACTTTCCAATTCTGGGCCAGCCAGAAATCTGGAAATCTGATTTTATAACCCTTATGATTTGGGTTGTTTGGAGCTGCAGATAGTTTTGGTGTGGTTTTCTGCACACCAAACAAAACGAATGAGCCCTGCCACGCTAGTCGGTCCCAGCTTCCAGTGTTATCCTCATCAGTTGTGCGGCTGCTCTGTTGTGTGTTTGTGCGTAAACAAAGACAGCAAAGGACACCTTTAACAGATTTACCAGATGTTCGCGGAGAAGGAAGGGGAAAATCTGCTTTTTGGAGAGTGACTGTGCAGAGGTCTGTGTAGCAGGTGAAGAGAATCTTGCCAAGAACACATATCTTACAGTTGTGCTTTTGTAACAAAATCATTGAAAACACAGTTATACATAGACTACATTTTTATCTCATCCTCTATTCTTTTATGCCTTCAAATAGATGGTTTTAGAATTGTTGCTGTTCATAAACTAGATAAAAAGAATGGACTCAGTCCCAACCGGTGGCTGACCACACTTAAAGTCACCAGTCCGTGATGACGTGATGAGCCTGGAAGTCAGGCAGTAATGGCGGAGATAATAGGTCCTTATTACTTTGACCCATGACCCTTGTTCTTAGTGAGAAGTTTAGGAGTGGTCCCCGAGGAGATGTCTGATACTAACGTGGCTCTAAAATGAGAAGCCCCAGAAGTCACCAGCTCACAGTACAACCGGAACCCAATTCAGCTGGGATGGGGGTGCTGGAGGGGAGTTTCAGGAGTGCTACCCACATGTCACCCACCCTGGGAACAGTATTCCCACCCAACCCAATGAAAGGTTTATGGACTTGAACTATAAAGGCAAACCACTAAATCTTAACACTTTTTTTTAACAGAAAGATTTCCAGAAACTTTTTAAGGTTACTGTTTTTAGTGTTCATTTTTATCAAATGTTCATTAAGTGTGCGAAGTGACTTCCTCCTGAAGTCCATTAAAATGGAGCTGCTACTGGCAGAGGTATGTGCAGCCCATGTGTGGGGTTGTGGTATGGTGGGGTCCACAGAGGAGAAATGGACACCAGATGGGACCAAGGGGGGTGGAGATGCAAGGTAGAATAAAATAACACATGCAGAAGATTGAAACTGAAATGTGATAGGGGGAGGAGGTGTGTGTGTGTGTGTGTGTGTGTGTGTGTGTGTGTGTGTTGGGGGGGTATAAAATAATTGGATGGTTACATCATCTAGAGTAGACGAGTGCTATACACCCTCGCAGGATAAGAATAGGTAAACAGATATGATCTGAGGCATGCAAAAGAAATGTGACATTTCAATGTTTTTACTGCCCGTGAATAAAGTCTCACAAGCTCTAAATGTTTTGATTTACATTTCCTATATAAGTAACAAGCGTATCTTTGTTCAATGCACATTTGTTTTTTGAAGAGAAAAAGCCCACCAGGAAACCCTTGAATAGATGATTGAAAAAACAACCACGTTGGTTTTCCATGCAAGCGTATGCATGTGTCTGAGATTGAAAACCAACATTCCACGGTCCCAATGTGCGCTCACATAAAAAACATTCTATTTAGAGCATTTTGAGCTGCCTTGTGATCCCTCCAAACCCTTTCTAATGCAAACACAGCAGAAAAGGCAGTCAGTCAAACTCCGCAAAACTCTGTTTCTCCTTCTCCCTCTCATTATCTGATCTGCTATTGTGACTACACTATAAACTTTCATCTTTCTTTTACTTTGGTCTAGATACTTTGTTGTATCCATAACACATTGCAGTGTGAAGGTATTGACTCAGGTGTTCATGCTTCAAACGGTCTTACTGCAACATATGATATGTTTTCTCTTTGCCAGCCATCCATCCCCACTGTCTTAGTGAATATAACACGACTTAAGATTGGTTTTGGTGTCAAGTGTTTGGCGTTATTTGTGTTGCAGTTCATTATCTGCTGCTGCGGAGTAGTTTTGTGAGACATTTATGTATTTCTTCTTTGTTTTAATACATCAGTGGCGAAACACAGCAGAGTCTTATGACTCAGAGACGACTAAGAAAGGCAAACTCTGAAGTGGGGAAGAATCTGTCTGAGCATGAGCAGTATGTGGACAGGTGCAGGTGTGTGTTTGTTTGTCTTTTTTAATTAAAGTGCCAGTAGGCTGTTATTGCTGCAAGCCTGTTTGTGTGTCTGCCTGTCTGCCACAGTTTGCAATCTTTCAGTCTCTAATCTCACTATAAATAAACCTTGCGCCCTGTCAGACCTTCCTCAGAAGCCCTGCAGATTTTTTTTTCCTCTGTTAATACTGGATAGGAACAGAAATAACACAGGAGCCAGCTTCTAGTCGAACCTTCCCAGGGATCTTTGCAGTGACATGTAATGCATGAAAACATGCTCTGGTGTTTTTCTAATCCTCCCATGGGAGTCTATCACATTTGAGTGCTTGTAACTTGTCACTCCCGTCCTGTGACCCTACACCCCACTGCAGTTCATTACACCAGCAGCACCTTGACCCGGCTCGGTCACTTTCCTCTCTGCACTTCTATTGTTGTTGGTTTCCAATTACTTTTACCAAAAGAGTTCAGTGCTTGCTTTGCAGTCAGTGTAGTGTGAGCTTCTTGTCATGTGTTCTATTTGTGCAGCTAATTTCTGTCTGAATTTGAAACTCTGTTATTCATGTCAGCCACACATGTCGTCCCCTGACGTGGATACATCAACAATGGCTGGTTCACTGTAACCGATCTTGGAAAATTGGAGTGACCACGTTTTTTTTTTCACGATAAATACACATTATTTATTTACAAATAAAGTGGTTATAATAGAAATAAATACAAAATAAAAATCTGAGCAGTATACTTCATGTGGTATTGCACCCATTTCGAAATGTACATCAGAAATACATTTTCAAAACCAGTAAAGGAATATTCCTCTGATTAAAATATTTATTTTTTCCCAACTTTACGTAGACATAAATATATTCATATATAGTTATTTTTTCTTCTTCCACAATAGCTCTGTTTTGTCTTTCATATAAATAAACGTCTTCATTGGGAAACCAGGTGTCCATAATAACCTCTGATGTGTCTTTCAGTCTCTCTTGCCCGCTTTCTCTCTCTATCCATACCACTGCCAGTTTCTCACCGGCAGCCACAGCCCTCCACCACCATATCCTGGTAGTTTTTTAGGATGACCTTCTCGTATTCATCCAGGTAGAGCAGGGAGATGGGGCTGAGGTCAGTGGGCACGCAACAGGCTCTGGGGATGTTCGAGTTGACTGAGTTGACCAGCGTCTGCACGATGGCATGATTGGTAGAATTGAGGTGGTCTGCCAGGGGGAACGGACATTCCCCATGGCAATAAAAGGCGTGGTAGCCAGGTGGCGCCACTATCCACTCGTTCCAACCCACATCACTGAAGTCCACATACAGGGCATGCCTCTTGCAGCTGGCCTTGTTCTGGTGCTTCCTGCGCTGTTTGCGGAGTGCCGCCTGACGCTTTTCCCGTGTGTGGAGTACAGAGTCCCCACGGCCGTCATGGCCATACGTCACCAGCAGAGGCCGAGCCTGAGGCCATGAGTCCTGGTCCTGCTGCAGGGACCGGCTCACTCTGATGTGCCTACTACGTCTCTGGGCGTGCTTCCCATCCATATCCCCCTCCTCTGGGTGAAGCACCTCCACCATAAAGCCATGGTTGTGACCTTTCCCAGAGGTCCACTGAGACACAGCGGGGCTGACGTCAAAGCTCTCCCAGCGGCTCAAAGAGTCCTGCACTAGCCGAGTGTCCAGCAGACGTGCCAAAGGTTCCCTACCTTGAGCGGCAGGAAGTCCGAATAGCTCATAAATGTTGATACGATGGATGCCACCAGCAGAAAAGCTATCACTGGTGCTGCTGTATGTGGAGCTGTTGTTGGGGGGTGCAGCTCCCATGACCTGATCTCTGTAGACACGTAGCTCTGCAGAGGTGATGAGCTCCTCATCAGGGATAGAAGTGAGGTTGAAGTAGAACTGCTGGGTCGTTTTGCCTTTCAGTCCTGGCCAGGGCCTCCATAGACTCTACAAGAGATAGCACAAAGATAAACTTAGTGTAAATGCTTGCCAGGGATGAAACAACAACTTTATTCATGGTACAAGATCGAGAAACAACACCTATGATTAAAACCTAGTTGGCGTTATGGATCCTCTGTGAGCAGGGAAACATTAATGGACGGTTTCTCTTGCTGTCTCTCTCTCTCTCTCTCATACACTCGCACACAACTTGCAGCCTTCTTTCTGCGCAGCCAGCCAAGCTGCCACGTGGTTATATTGAGTGGGTGTGGGCCATTGTCACACAGGCAAAACACACACATCAACATTTTGCAACATCAATATCTTCATGGTGATGTAATGATGTCATGCTCATGAGTTTAAGCAGTGCGCTTCCATCTATTGATAAGATCAAACATGCTTGTCAGCCTGAATTAAAATAGCACATTTACCCTTTGAGTATTGGTTGCTGCACACAATGAAAAAGGTTGTAGCATATGTTAAAGTGTCATTAACAAAAGAGCAATGTGGAAAACAATATAAAACTGATTGCATGAATTCTAACATGAATGGCAACAGTTGCGTTAACATTTAAAGAACTGGCCAGCTCTGGAATATTACTGCAATGTGAAAGAATAATTATATTACCAAGAGAAGATATATGATACTATTAATATCTGGAGAGAATCTATAGTTCACAAATAGAAGTGTGTTTTAAGACATCTATTAAAAATGTCCTGAAGCATATGAACGTCATATACATATAGATCATTGGTATTCCCCTCTGTATTATACCGTAAATGACAGAAATCTTAGTAAAAGCTGTAATTTTCTTTGAGGCAGCTCGACTTTGAACTCACACTTTATGAAGTTCATAGATGGTGTATAGACACACGTTTTAATCTGTTTGGTGTGGTAACATAAACACAAACTTTGAACTCTATGCTGTTTCAAAGGAGGCATTTAGGAAATTCCACTATCTCATCCTAAACCTCCCTCCAGAGTCACAAAGACCTCAATTAGGCCTATCACTCCTCATTTGATGTGGGAAAGCCCCCTGTCTCTCATTCCCTCTCCTCTGTCCCCAATCCCTCTCTTTCTTTCCTCCCTCAGCTCCCAAATCCCCTTCTCCCTGTGTTCTCTTAGCCCCAAATCCTCTTTTCTTCCCGTCTCCTTCTCTATCACTCCTTCTCTGTTTCCTTCCGCAGCAGCGTTCTCACTCTCTCCCGTCTGTCTCTCTTCTGAAGAAACGGTTGTGTGAACAAGTCGAAGCTTGTCAAAAACGTGTGAACCGCAGATATGAGTGTATCAACATTCCTAATTTCTTTTTGCGCTGCATGCCAAAACAAAAGATAAAGGCTAATGTTGGGTCATTCATCACGGACCTGTCTCAGGCAGCCACTTCCTGTGTAGTAGTGGAAATGTTCTATTTGGCATAGAAAATGGTTATTTTTGAAAACTGATAGGAGTGAAACTAATTATCCCAGTGAAATTAATATCAGCAGGCAGATGTGATGAATGATTCGAGCTGTTTGCTTTGATGTGCTGCACTTACATCTGTAGATACATGCTTATTATATGGAGTGACCATCAAATGAACGTCTCTTGACATGGGAAGACTAACAACCCTGCAGCCCTGTTAGCATATGATGAAAGAGCCAGGGGAGCATATGTAAACACAGTCTGAACACATTGGTAATGGCGGGTGGTGTCAAGGTGTGTGCTGGCCGGGTGCAGAGGTTTCCAGTAGTGGGCAGGGAGCAGTCACTCAGCCTGGCTGCCTGGGCCAGGCTTGTTTGTAGTGTGTCACTGTAGCCACTGGGTGTCATTGCACTAGGCCTCTGGAGAGCACCCAAGCAACCACTCAACCACCCCTCTGACTCACCCTGATGGAAACTTCCCCACTCAAACACTTAGGACTCTGTATAAGGACTCTGTGTAGAACCCCTATGGACGCAGTAACTTGTATGTTCTAAAACCTGGAACATGGGCCATAGGAAATTGAACGGTAGATATTGCTAGATGTGTGACAATAAAAGTTATTTTTTATCATACATAAATATTTTTTGATATGCATGTGCACCTCTCTCAGCAGTTAATTTATAAATAAAGCATCAGTCACGTTTAAATTTCACCTGTTATTATTATTTTAGACAGCTTTAAATAAGCCACTTCACCAGTAACATGTAAACACATGACTGGTGAACTAATGCACTTTATCCACACACTGGATCTGTGGACCTTCAGTATGTGAGCATTATTCATCTGAACAGCGTATGTTAACTTGGAAGCAAAATGGAATTGAACTGAAACACTGAATTCAACAATCCACGCGTATCCAGCATATAAACTAAGTGAGCAATTATGATGTTATTGGAACGTGCGTAATGGCGCACAGACGGAGAGAGGGGTGATTTGGAAAGAATAAGGCGCGCAACCCCTCCTCCCCCTTTCGTACCAAGGACTAATTTCAGTCCTGTTAGAAATGACTCAGAATTCAGTCTGACACGATGACTTTGTCATAATGCGTGTTAGTATAATGTCATGTCTTGTGTTATTGAAGTGACATGCTGATGACTATCACCTGCGCAAAGGCACACCGCCCTTTATCCTGCTCCTGTGGTGCGTGTCTGGAAAAACCGTTTTCAGAGCTCACGCAAACACCATCAATTATTAAGAAACAAATTACCCCAGGGATACCACCGCCTCTTGATGTTTTTGAAGCCCGTGACAGCTGCGCCAGGGGCATGTTTGGTTAAAGGTTGCATCACTACATATATGAGAGTTAATTTAATTGCACATGAGATGCTTGTTTGTAAATCGTGTCATTGAGGTTTGAGCAATCCTAAACTTATTAAAGCGTTAGGAATAACTTGGACCCGTGTCACCTGTAAATGACTAACTCTCAATAAAACAGTGAATACTCTGAAGTTGTGTCTTGACGCATTGAGTCATGTTTAAATATAGGTTTGGGCTGTCTGAGAGAGCAGAGGAGCTCTCCGGCTGTCAGGTAGAGGTATGTCACTAATACATACCTTCATGGTGAAAGCTTCTAATCGTGTTGGCCTTGCTGGCGGCTCTCTCTGCGTGTTTCCCCATGCTCTTCGGCCGTTTCGTGCTGTGGTCTCCGTTTGCTGAGTGCATGCGGTAAAGGTCCACCATGTACTGCGGCACCACTGCTTGCTTGCTCGGGGTCGGCCTGCGCCTCAGTCCAAACATATTGAGAAGCCGAAGCTCAAACTCGTTGAGGAAGCTCTCCGACCGCTCTGGGGTCTGCTTCCCGGATTCGCTGTATTTCCTCCGGCCGACCTCGGGGATAAGTCCCGTAGCACCTTCCAGCAACACTTCAGCGAGCAGCAGTACCATGAGAGAGCGGACCACGGCGACCATGATCAGTCAGTCCCTGTGGAGAAAGTTGGTTTCTGTCAATACACTGGCGCTGAGGTATTGACATGAGGTGGACGCAGCAGGGGCTTCACTGCAGCATTCTCCAAACTGTGTGCGATTCCCTCATACAGTAGGAATGATTGAAGGAGAGCAGGTTAAAAAGGGAAGACACCTCTTCACTTTGAAGTAGAACAAAAAAGGGAGCTGGGAATTACTACCCCGCCGGCAATATAGCGCGTCTAACTGAACCAGAAGATTGATCTTAACATGAACAGAAACATGAAAATATCAAGGTGAGGAAGTTATGAAAGAGACGAACAAAAAAAAAAAGGGGGAATGACACGGGGGAAGGACAAATCAAAGAAAGTTGCGGGGGAGACTGCAGACATAAAGTCTCCAATTAGAAGAGATAAGAAATCACGTTTGGTTAGTGAAGTGATATGAAAAGAAATGCAAGTGTGCGTGGCCCCAAAGATCACAGGAGGCATGAAAGAATGTTGGAGAAAGAGTTAGAATACACAGCAGCAGGAGAGGCAGGCAGACGGTGCTACAAGCGTCTATTTGCAGAGGCTTTGACGGTCATGTATAATCATAAGGGATAAAGTTACTTCAAGAGGCTTGCAGGTGTTAGATCTGACGTGCGTACCAGAGCCAGATGTAGCCCGGGACAAGACATCAAAAACATATAAACTAAATATCATCTGAGTAGCACAACTTCCAAAGAAACATATTTCTAACTATATTTCACTGCGTTTTCCCCGAGGTTCAAAATGGGAACGCTTTAACTTTTACGCACACACCCTATAAGCCTATACAATGGGAGAACGGTCGTGTACAATTGTAAAGTAAACGTTTCCTCATGATCTACTTATGTTATACTTGGTGACATTATTAAGATTTAGTTTCTTTGGAAAACAGTTTAACAAAGTCCCATCAGTCTTATTTTACCTGACGAGGAAGCGCTGTGTCCGGTCGTCGTTCCACCTTTGGGCTCCGATAAATTCCACATTAATTCGTGTTTAATCCACGCTGCTTCTCCTTGAAGGACCAAAGACAGCCCATGCCCTTCGCCGATCGGCTCTCGCACATATTCTCACCAGCTGAAATTTGGGTTAGGTCTTGGTCAGCACGGAAAGAAGAAAAAAAAATGTTAAGTCTATGAGGAAGCGGGTTTGCGTAGGCAGGTCCAATCTAAGTATAACGCATCTTGGTTGAACATCTTCAAAAGAGTTACAGTTCGCTGAGACAAAAGTTGAGCGGAGCTGGTTTGAGCAGAGATAAGCGCACACAAGTGTCGCTCCTTGGACCTTGTTGCTTCGAGCGCGTCGCCTCTCCTCTGTGCGCCACAGCGTAGTGGTTGAATTGATTGGTGCCTTCTCTTCCCCCTGCGACTCTTTTTGTCGTACAGTGATGTCACCAAGGGGCTGTCAATCATTTGTCCACTATAACGCACCTCCGGCGGACCTCTAACCCGGAGGCTCCAAACTTGTTCATGTCTAACGATTTTAAATAAACACACATTAGAGCCACGGACCCCCTTTTGATCAGATTTGGCCACAGGTACCCCCATGAGAAGCATTTATTTTCGAATGGCTTGGATCAGTAGAGTGAAAACCTTTGGAAAAGTCACTTTTATACAAATTTGAATAATACATGTTAATTTACATTATAGTGAAATTTAAAAAATCCACACAATCGTCCATGATCCCTAAATCCCCTAGAGCCCTTGGGAATCATCAGCATACATATAAAAAAATATCCTTATTACAAACAACTCTTTTTCTCTTGCATCTTAACATATCCTGGAAATTCACGCCATAAAAATAGTTATAAAGTCAACAGTTAAAACCATGCTGTTGCTTTTAGTTGTTTGTTTTTTTGGGGTGATTTTCCATACATATGAATAGCAATCGTCTGTTTGCTTCATGTTTTTAAATAACATCAAAATGGCTTGTTGCAGTCCCTACGTGGTGTAATTTTCCTGTGAATTTGACCACATGGAGCAAAAAAACATTTAAACTCCTCCTGCTTCATAAATAGATAATTAATCAACGGTGTTAATAGTAGTCAAACGTGTTTAGCTTTTGGATTAAGGCTAATAGATAATGGCATCACAATGTGTTGCTTTTGTGGTTTCAAAGGATTAGTCCCTGCAGAGGGACTATCACATCCTCCTGATGAACTTCACTGTGTGTGTGTGTGTGTGTGCGTGTGTGTGTGTGTGTGTGTGTGTGTGTGTGTGTGTGTGTGTGTGTGTGTGTGTGTGTGAGTGTGTGTGTGGGGGGGGGGGGGTTCTTGTACAAGTGTACATGCTTCTGCCGGGATCAGTCTTCTCAAGTCATTCCAACTCACAGCAGTTTATCAAAAGATCTGTGGCAGATTTTGGCTGTTCGTATGTGTCACAGCAACAATACTGCCTTCCCAAGAAGACACATTTTAGTTTAGATAAAACTCCACGCTTAAAAACTCTGCTTGCACAAAATTGTGTCTTGAAAAGGTTGCTTTGGTCCGATATAAAATATGTATATCTTCTTTTTCTCAACGTCAAATATTGTTCATTTATGTTGAAACATGCATTTAGATCTTGGAGAGTACCTGCTGTATTGTTACAGAGCATACTCTCAGTGGCACAGAGTGGCGCGAGAAACATTGCTGCATTGTTTTTAGCCTGTGGGGTGTAGTCAACTGCATTAATGTTTGGTTCATCTCCATAAGAAAAGCCCCCATTGATTCCCTCTGGTGACTCCATTAGGGGATGAGTTGGACAGGCGGCTGTGTTTTGGCCAAAGCACTCGGCCTGTTTTCTTCGGAGAGATGGCAATAGATTAAATCCCACAGAGATCACAAGATATCTTTGTTTCCTTCCAAGACAATAACATTTTATGAGGGATAATCCCAGATCATCCACTTAGCAATTAAAATACAGAGAGGCCCGTGGGTGCATGCCGTTACCTGCATGGTGATGTTTCTTGGCCTTCCCCTCGCTGGATTTCTTTGTGGCGAATGCTTCCTTGGCTTTCCATATTGTTGCCTTTTATTGAATTACCAGAATCAGTTAAAGGTGACTTATACTTTCTGTCCAATCTTTAAAAGTTATTCCAATCCAGTTTATTCATTTATTCTTCCATTCATTCATAAACTCGGGTTATGGGAGAACATGCTAAATCATTAATACTGCTTAGATTTGCTCTTTTGTCGTGTTAATCTGTTGGCAGTGATAGTTGGGTCCCTGCTGTTGCCAAAACACCACTTGATGGACCTAGTGCTCTAAACCCAAACCCAGGTAAAAAGCTGCTCGGCATTTAGATTGGGGGATAAGGCCTCACACAGTAAGCCGTGAGTATCTTTAATTACCCGAGTGAGAGGATTAGAAAGAGGGGTCTTTATCTGATGCTTTGTCTCTCTTTTTCTTTCTGTATACATATATATATATATATATATATATATATAAGTGTTTGGGCATGTAAAGGGGCATGTTCGTGTTTTGAGTCCTTGGCACAGCTTGTGTCGGGCCAGCGCTGAGGAATGTGTCCAGCCGAGTCTGTTGAGGGACTTGATCAGTGATGCCCAATGAGTGGGTTGAGAAGATCACGCAGCTTTGATTCTCAATATATCATTGTTTTGAGCCAGATACATCACACTTATCTAATCGCTGCAGCTGATCCAATTACATGCTGATTGAAAGGACAACATGGCAGAGCTAAAGCTTGGCAGCCAGAGAGTGCAGGTAGAGATAAGCTATCTGAAACACAAATGAACGACCTGTTGAGGAGGGCTCTGCGAGGTTAAACTGTGACTCAGCCAGACAGCGTTAACCCAGCATGTCCGCCACCATAACTAGCATCATTATTACCTGTGATAGCAGTCATAAATGGTCTCTGAAAGACCACTCACATGGATCTCAGCTGTTCTATAACACCACATAAGTTTACAAACTGGAAATATTTCTAGATGTTCTACTCTCTTGACCAACAGCTCATAGGAAGGAGAAACATTATTCATAAAAAGTAACATTTGCCCTTTTGTTGTTTCAAGTGTTTTTATTATTTTCAACGATAACAAAGCGTGGTACATTCGTGCTTTCCTTTCCATATAAACAAACGTAATGTCAAAACATAATAACATCATTATAATAATAAATCAATTAATCAAAAGCATAGTTACATTGACCTTTTTGGGCTGCAGGAAAGTTTTCTAGAGAATCTTTAGAAGGCGCAAGGCTATTCAAAACCTCCCATAACCCACAGGTGTGTTGAATGCATGAGAGCATCTGTACATCCTCATAACGGTGGTTTAGCTATAGACTGTTGTTATCAGCTTACACTGAAGTTTTTCGGAAATCCTTTTGTCCCAGCGGTAAGAACTAATGCGACCCCTGAGGCGTTCATTCTATGCTTAGGAACAACACAACTTAAAGTTCTCAGACATTTGGAAACCCATTTGTCCCAAATCTAGTTGCTGTTTGACTCTCTCTGTTTCTTTATGGTCTGACCCTTGTGATAGAATTCATTAACCCACTCTGACAAGACTGAAATTCAGGTGAGTTATTTTGTTGCCGTGATATTTTAACAAAGTAATCGCATATTGCATATTTTTCTCGTACCAAACTCGGTTTTGTAATATAAAAAACACAGAGACCCTCACCTGCATATCATATATTTTTCTAATCATTTGAAAGTCAGATATCTTCACTGGTATGTTCCAGTCATCCTTCACCTTTGGGGAAATCATCTTCAGTAACCAAAAGAATAATATACAATAAACCACCATCATGTACTTTTGCTTCAGTTAATAGATGTATCTTTTTCTTGTATGGAAACCCCCTTAAGGGAGAACAATGTGTAATACATAACACTTATTACAAAAGTAGAATGAATCTATTCAAGGGGGAATGTTTGAGGTTATTTGAGGGAGATTAGGATAGAATGTGTTATGTTGTTTTAATACGTAAATCCCGAGGAATGACAAGAAGACATGGTTTATTGTCCTCCGCTCACCAGTACACGCTCCGCTCTTTGCATGCCACAGTACGTGTGCCGTGTGTGTGTCTGTAAGCATGATGTGCTGAATGTAGATGCTGCAGCCTTCTCTTGTCATCGCGTACATTCCAGGAGTCAGGGGGCAGACGAAACCCTGAGATGACACTGTAGATCCAACTATTAGCCTTTCACCTGCTGTTAACAGAAACTTGGCTAGACACAGGGCCTGCATTCCTCCGCCTTGAGCCAGATGTAGTCTTAACACACAGTAACATGCCTACAAGGAGATAATCTTCAGAGATGTTGCTCGAAAACCAGGGACCGATTTGTCTCTGCAACTCACCCCTAATTCTACGCTTGTGCGGAGTTGTCTTTTTAATTTGGAAACCGATAAAAACTTCATCAATCCACATGTGTGTGACAGCAGAAGCACGACTGCCTGGCTATGCCGAGTGCGAGCACATGGTGCATGAAAGAAATTGTGGGGAAATGGCACACATTTCATATAGGTCGTTCCCAAAATGGAAACCCACCAAGGTCAGAGACGGCCAGCTAGAAAGCCAGAGTCAATATTTATGGATACTGAACATGTGGCACACTTCTCTACCCACTAATTTGAGCAACAAGTCCACCCCCAGATTATATGGCCTCTCAAGAGATCACAAAACAGGGTCCAAACTGTGCTCGCATGTTTCAAATATTGAGAAGCACGTTGAGGTTGGTCGCTGACTAGAAGCTGTGCATAATTTGGCAAATTGGCACACTGTTTATTTGTTTGTGTTTTAATTTCCTGTCTAAATAGGGGACAAGAGAGCTTTGATCAGGCAGTGAGGGTTGCTCCTTTATCCAGATCTGCAGTTTGTAATTATCAGTATCATTGGTAAACATATCATTGTAGTTATCATATTGTGAAACGGTTTGCTTTTCATTAAAACCAAAGAAGGATCATTTCATCTTTAGATTTAAAGTCCTCCATTACTTGTCTCGTATCAGAAAAATGCATTTATTTGACTTTTATTTATGAGACACGTACCTTTTGAAGTCAAAGCCATGTCTTTGCTGCTTGATTTTGCACATACTGAACAAAGTTTGATGCCTGATGTACAGTACAGTAATAACACCACGCAGCTATAAAATCACCATGCCCGTACGAAACATTTAGCTCTGTACGGACCTCACACTTAAACAACTTCCAATAGGAATTCACATAAACACATGCTTCATTTAGCAAACTAGTTTGGATGAGAGGCAGCTACTTCCATTTTAGAGAGAGAGAGACATAAATACAGGGATCTGCCCTTTGAATGCAGCTCCACTCATAAAGACACTATGCGTCACTCAATTATATGTCTGCATGATTAGAAGCTTGGGCTACATAAACAGCCAGCGTCAAGATTTACATTTTACCGCCTAAGCACAAGCAGCTGTTTATGGGCCAAGGAAGGAAAACACTTAGCAAGTATCTATACATGAGAGGGGATTGGGAGCGTACACATCTCCAGCAAAGACGGTTTCAATTAATAGTTGTTTATGTAGATCTATTGCAATACTTGCTGGGATAGTGGATTGCTTTTTGTACTCTCAATGCTACTAATTCTGGCTTTTAAACATGGTAACATGTGTATGCAGCTGAGTTAAACTGCTACGTGAAATGAAGCTCCTTTAAAGGTTCAGGAAAGCACAACGACAAATAGAAACATCCTGATAGAAGTGTTGTGACCTTCAAAGGCAAACACAAACTGACAGCATTTTCAATCACTCGCTGGATAAAATGAAAGAGCAACAAATATTTCATCTGCAGTGTCAAGCCATAAGCAATAACACGCACCGTAGCTTCAAATGTTCTTCACTTACACACAAACCATTTCAACTACACACAATGAGATTAGACCATTGCATGACGTAGGACATTGCTTTAATCTGCAGGTTTTATCGTATGTGAGATACAGAGAAGGTTAGACAAAGCTGAGTATCTCATATCAATCATGGCAAGGCCAGTAAAGTCACAGAGATGTTAAATACCTACATTTATGTTGAGGTTTGTTTTGCATGTATATGATATTAGGTAAAGAGACACGTCATTACTGCTCATGAATGTATCGTACACACCCAATATTGGAGATAATTATTGCATTTTCTTTAATTTCTTTAACACCCAATAAGATGTGTTGTGCACAGCTACAGTCAACCATGATAACACGTCTTTCACAGCCAACATTTGTACCAAACAATGACACATAATGGCTAAAATACATCACAGCTAAACAATGACAACATTTTGTGGGATTGTTAAAGCTGCTCTAGTCAACAATAAACGTCACTGTTTTTATTCACTTTCACGACTCTCATCAACAGGCAGCTGTTTTTAGCCAAAAGGTTTTTATGAACCAAAGGGGCAACCTCTGGGTCTGACAAGTGAAGCCTTAAACCTGCGTTCTTTCTAATGGCCAGCAGGGGCTGACTCCACTTGTTGCAAAAAGTAGTCTGATTGTATAGAGGTCTATGAGAAAATGACCCTACTTCTAGAGTTTACGGTCTCAATCTCTAGTCTCAAGTCTTCTTCAATACAGCATGATGTTAGTTTTCTAAATGATGGACGATAAAGCAGGCTATGCTTTAGGGCGTGGTCATCTTTTGATTGACACGGTGTTGTCTGCGTTTTCGTCTTAGAAATTCACCACTTTCACAGTGTGTTTTTAGTTCATGAAAGTTAATTGTAACATGTTGGTCACCTCAAAATGTCTTGTTCAGTGTTTGGGTTGTACTATGCTCCACCCTCTCATGTCACTTGTGGTTCCAAAATACCAAGATGGCCAAAACGCTAAACTCAAGGCTTCGTAGTCCACCAACCAATGTGTGACATCTCGGTGGCTACGTCCAATTCTACACAGTCTATTTTTTAAACCATGTGTACCCTGCCTGCACATCACCAACCAGCAAGCAGACAAAGTTAGCGACTACGTAGTCGAGCACTCCGTGGCTGAATAGCAGCACATTTCTCTAAGGAGCTGGTGGAGACCAAAACAGAGCTAAAAGAAAGTCAATTCTAGACTTGCATTTGTCATATAGCAAGAAACACAACTCTAAATGAACGCTCATGTTGTTCCAAAACAGCTGGATGTGTAAATAACCATATGTTTGTTAGCAGCATCGCTATATCAACTTAAACCTATGATGATATGTCAGATTTGTGTGATTGATAGATTGTGTCTGCTGCCCCAAGTAGCTAACCAAATCAGTTAATGCAGACTGTTGTTTACAGCTAAGCTAAGCTACACCGGTGGTTTTAAAGGCAGAAAATGACATGTTATTACATGTATGTGATAACGTTTTAGCACAAGTTTTATAGTGTTCAATAGTGTGTTTTCTTTTAAAACTAAGTAGTTCACCTCTGATAAGCTTTGAAATGTGCAAAAAGATGCTTATTTAAACATAATCATTTCCTTTCTCTCCCTTCATTTGAACTCCTGCACAGTTATTAGCAACATTGTGCATTGCAGCTATGGCGAAAAAACATCTACAGATACAAATATATACAGCTGGAACAAAATGCAAACACTGGCTTTCACATGGTCGAAGTTAGTCCGGAACAAACCCATTTCATTGTCACATTTCATTATCATGGTGTCGTGCTGACTCTGATCCCAGCCGTACGGCCTGGAGGGAGCAGAACAGCAGGCTTGTCTGACACGGAGAGAGAGAGAGAGAGAGAAGAGGCTAGTAGGCTATAGGGAGGACCTGATTGTACTCTGGCATCCACAGAATGACATTATAGCTGTGTGGTTTCATGATAATAATAATCTTCAGAGCAGCTGTATAAACATTTAACTGACATCCACTCCCTGGGCATGCAGTATGTATCTTTAACTTCTACTAGGGCCAGTCTGATGCAACTATTCATATCTCCGCCCATCTCTCTCTCTCCCTCGCTCTCTGTCTACTTGAGATACTTGATCCATGTTAGTATTTGCTGTAAATGTCAATGGAAAATGAATGCTCACATCACATTAAGCTTTCAACATTTGAAGGAAAAGCACATCATGTTAGGAGAGCAAGTTCAGCGGGATGATTTACTGTGTGGACTCGCACAGAGCTGCGACAGTTGTCTTGTTTCATTCACAACTGGGAAACAGTTTTCAAAAAATTTGGGACTCAACAGAGGCCAATAAATTTAGACAAACCCTCGCTCTGGCCCCTCACAATGTAGCCTATTTCCTGGTAACATTTGTCTTAATTCGTGGCAGTTTGTGTAAATATTTATGTCACTAAACCAACTCTTCTGTATACAGTAAGCCCCCCAATCTTCCCTGGAATGTGATTTAATTGGCGGTTTCCTCTGTTTATCCTGTTTCATACGGTTATGGGCGAGCTTGCTGTAATGAATAATCAGGTAGATAAAATGTGGCCTCAAATTAGATGTCCTCCTTAAAGGAAATCAAATGAAGGTTAATACCCGTTTCATGCCCCCCGTCTGTAATTCACATTCTCTCATCACATGCCAGATTACCATTATGTGTCATTTGTAATACAATAAACAGACTCCAGATGGCTTGGATTCTCTTGAATATACACAGAGCAACAGAAGCTATGGAGAGAGCTGCTGTATTTGACTGTGTAGTCACTTTGCCTCAGACAGCCAGGGCCAGCTCTCTTTCAGTGGCGGGTATATTATATCCTGTAAACTTGCTTGCACAGTCTCATAATGTGAGACAAGGAAATGAGGAAAACTATTAAAAAAAGTTCAAGAATTGAGTCTTCGTCTGTGTTTTGTCAGTTACAATAGGAGCAGATGACGAGGCTTAAACAAATGCAACCACATTGAGAAGCTTTTCTTCCCTGCACTGTTCTACCTTTATGCTTTCATTTGTCCGGCTGGCAGTGTAGTGAGCTATATCAAAAGCAGTTTCCTTGTTCCTCACACACCTTTGACATTGTGCAGCAGAGCAGGCAATGTAAACAGAAGGCAAGAAATGAGAGTTTCTGATCTCCCAATTCATCTTGGCTCTTGCCTTGTCATTGCACGCTGTGCTTTTTATATCCATATCGTGGAGTTTTTTGCCGCAGCGCAACAAACAGACATGTGTGAAGTCTGGTTCTTTTCTAAAACACACTAAAAACATATGGATGACATATGAGATGTCAGCTGCGGACTTACCTAAACACCTCTGTTATGATGGCTATCTCACATCCGACAGTGATTTATCTGTGATTATTTGGCCTCTCTGCATTCGGGCCAGGGGACAAGGAAAAGACCACTCGTTTGGTTTATGCATGGATCATTGAGGAACACTGGGCCTCTTGTCACTGTGTCAAACTTTACCCCAGAATGAAACATTCTATTTTCCTAACCTGGTTAAGTAATCACATTACCTAAGACTCCACAAAGTGGAACAAACAGTAGCATATTACCTTGACTTCTTTTTATGTGCCTTGAGTGACAGATTGGCTTTCATCAAAGAGGAAAGCAACAAAGTTATATGGTCATTTTGCCATGCTAAGAATACTAAATTGATCCTCATATGTAGAACATCTGGTGAAAAGCAATTTCCACCCAAGTGTTTTAGTATTTCCTCCCAATTAATTTCACATGTACATGACATGAGTGAGCGGCCTCCCAGAACCAAGGCACAAAAGCCAGCTTTGTTTCACCATTAGAAAAGTCATCTGTGGTTCCTGGTTAAAGAATTGCTGGTGCTTTGACTCTTGAAATCAATGCTGAAAGCAGCATTTTGGGGAGAAAAGTCACATCTCGCGCCTCACTGGCACAGGGGGCTAAGGGTTTACGTTTACCTTCGGTCCATTTGTGACTCGTGGAGCAAGCGGAGCCTGTCTGACAGAGTTGCATGAAACAGGCATTGCAAGGTGAGCGAGCGCAGAGATTGCACAGGAATGAGTGAAAAGTGAGTGCTAAGCCACCAATCCAGGCCATAATGAAGGAGTGTGTCTATCTTGACGTACAACACTTTAAAGCAACAATTATGTCAAAGCAGAGGACAGAGGAATCCCAGTTAAAATGTAAACCTCACTTTTCATTGATTTCATCACCTTCACGTGCCAAATATAACAGCATTCTTGCCGATGATCTCGAAGTACATTAAACATTAATGTCATGTTGTCCTGTATATCACAACTGTCTGAGAGACAAGCGTCTCAGCTTGTCAAGGTGATTTTCAAACGGCTGTAAGACACAACACTTCTTGTTATTACTTGTCAAAAGAGCTCAGAGAACATTGATGTCGCCAGATGAAAAGTTGGCTTGATCAGATTAATCATTAAAGTCAGAGATATGAGCATACCGCCGCATTGTTTTTAACACAATCTTGATGCCGCTCATTCTGAGAGCTCTGTTTGGATAGGGCGTCTGGGACCACCTGGATGAATCTAACTTTTGTTTGCCAAAACCGCACATTTCTCACCTGAAGGTCTCTTCTTTACAACGGGTTTCCCCCCCCCAGAGAGTCAGAGAGTCTGCTTTTCATCTTCTCTGAGCTCTTCATCTTGAGAGGAGATGTGATGCATGGCTACAGAAGAAATAACTGTCCAGAGGTAACTAGCGGAGGTCTTGTCTGTACATAGGCGAACAAGAACAGGCGGTATTTTTTACCCACACAGATGCGGACGTGAGATACAAGCAGGTGTTTACAGGAATGTTTTGAAGTTGAAGGGAGATGTTCCGATTAGAGCCCTGAGTAAGACGGACACTGTAGGTGTTTCTGCTTACACACAGGATGAAAAGTCCTCACACCTCCTTATCTTTTCATTTCTTCTTCTCATCTGCTTTGTGTTTTGATGGCTAAGCTTGACTTTGAACTCAATTTGGCACTGGCTAAACATGACATATTGCCATTCCAAACATATTCTTGCTTTGCCTCTTTATACTAACGGTGTCAACTAAATCCCTCCTCGGGAAAGAATCCATCACACTAACTTTCCAGTTTGTAGCTGTGTTCCTTTTTTATAGGATAAAGGGTTGAAGGATTTCTATTGTTCCGAAGGTCGCTATTACTTCCTCTTTTTGTGAAGTTTGGCCGTTGGACCCAGCGCTGCCCTGGCTGCAGTGAAGAAGCCATCCTTTCCGTTGCAGCTTCAAAGCATTTTTCCCTGGGCGGCAGAGTTACAGGTTCTTTGTGGCGTGGGATATTTGTCAGAGGGTTTGGAGAGTGACTTGTTTCACTCTGTTCTCTGAAAAAGGCCCGTGCGTGAGTGCTTGAGCGGTCTTAAGTTACAGCTATGAGCCCCAGTATTACAACCCGATGACTGACAGGAAAAATGGGGTGAGCTCTTTTGCCGGGCTCTAACAAAAACACCAATAAGAAGGAGAGGGAAACAATAGATTAGACTACTGATCTCAATCTTCTCTCCTTTGGATATTGGGAAATAATAGCTCTGAAAAGGAAGTCATTTAAAAAGGGCCTTTAATCAATTCTCCTTTGACGAGCAAGCAGCATGAAAGGCTGGAGAGAGAGAGAGAGAGAGAGAGAGAGCGAGAGAGAGAGAGAGAGAGAGAAAGAGGGAGAGCGTGCTCTTATAGCCTGAACATTTCGGTGTGGGGGAAGTAAGGGAGAGATGGGCTCTAATTTGTGTTCTCATGGTGTCCAGGCATCTCCAAAGCACTTGATCACCACCACAGCAGGCCTTGATGCCATGTGTGAGTGTTAATGGTTCCAAGGCTCCATGGTGGTAAAATCACATTGCCAAAATGACCACCAACTCTAAATGAAACACTACCCCCTTTTTAAAAGGTCCCATTCAAAACCCAGTGGGTTTTTTCAAAAGGCGCATAAGGTAACAATTTCCCTCAAATATGGCGTAGCCCAATAACTGTTGAAGTAACTGACACCATGTCAGAGCGAATGAAAGAATTTTTCTACAATATGTATGAAGGATTAACTAGATCTAAGATAGTAAGGAATGATTGCATGCAAACATGAGCAACCTCAGGAGTTGTACTCTACTACATTCTTGCCATCACTGTAATTCTTTACCTCTTTTTGGTTTTATAGTTACAGCCAGAGTAGAAAGCTCTGTGCGCTGAGTGAGTGCTTTGTTCATTCTAAAGCATGCACAAATCTGTTTTAAGTTCAAGAGAGGAGGAACCCTTTAATTTAAACCCTAAAAATGAAGTCATTCATTCCCTGCTAAACTGCACTGTGACCCATAAGGTTAGGTAAACAAGTGTCCCTTGCATTACTGTCAAAAAGACCCAGCCCCTCGCTCTGCCGTGATGTAAACTCCCACTATTCTGTTACAGCTGCATGAGGAGAAACTGGCAGAAAGGAAGGGAGGAGGAAATATATTCATGTGTGCTTTTTTCTGATGACAGAGGAAGGGAAAGTCAGTACCTGAGGCTGTTCTCAGGAAGGTGTCCTACAAGGGAAAACGCTGTCTTGTTCCAGAGGAGAAAACTAAGGCAAGGAGGACAGGCCACAATGCGCTGAGCCCAGCAGGCCTGCTCAGATCTATTACCAGCTCCAGCTCCAGCACGGGCTGGAATGTGAGGAATCCAACTGGGCTGGGGTTCTAGTGCAGGGGTCCAAACCTCACATTGCTGCTCACACTCATTTTCCCTTTACTTTTAGTATTGTATTTGGATAGGTGATTGTAATGCAGCAGAAACTGGTACTCTAGTGTAAAAGCTCTGATGACAGCTGCGGAAAAAGTTAAGACTTTAGTCACAACGTGTGCAGGAAAATGTCCCTGATACATCCTGAATGTTGAAAAGATACAGATTTTTAAGATTTAAAGTTTGAGATAAATACAGAAAAATCTAACAAAGCATCTGTTTAAAAAAAAAAAAAGAACGGCAGCAGCTTTGGCATGTATAAGAATTATACCCTAGATATCGCTAATGTGACACTAATTGCCTCTTAGTCTGTCAGAGGACAAGAGAGAGAGAAGAGACAGAAAGACAGAGGATGAGAAAAAAGGGGGAGAGAGTACCGGGTGCTGACTGAGGGCAGTAATGACTGCCGATGGAATGCCTACACCCATAATCCTCTCTGTCACCGCTGACAGATCCTCTTGACCTCTGAACTCCTGATGTAAGGAAGGGAAAAAAGGAAGTCACAACTTAATAAAATTACCTGGTGGTTAGCACTTGTGCCGGTTGTTTTTTGGCTAGGAGACTGTTTACATAGGTAAAACGCGTTAGTGGCAATATCCTAATATTCAATTGAGCAACAAGATAGAGTTCAACCTCCTGCCGTTTTGGATATGCCCTTTGATTGTTGCTCTGCGTATGTGTGCACTCCAACACGTAAGGTCAAAGGGCAAAGATATTGTAACAAAAGCAGTGAGTGTGAAGACTGAGATACATGGAGCTGCTCTTTGAGATCTTCTAACAGATTGAAAAACTGAAATCCAGATATTTCAGAGAGCAGTTCTTCTCTGAAATGGGCACCATAGTGCTTTCCTCTGGTAAGTCTGGCTAATCACTTACACATTACCCAAGTATCTGACAGTGTGTGTGTGTGTGTATGTATGTGTGTGTGTGTTTTGGAGGCACACCGATCCATATTTCAGCAGGCGGACTAGGTCTGAAGACATGGGCCAAAGCTGTCAAAAGTTTGTCATCGATTCTCTCTGCCTTGTCATCAGTCTTATCTGATCGCACTGTGTTTCTCACTCCATGTTCTCCTCCCTCATGGCTTATGCAAACACAGAATCCCTGTGCTCGGTAAATCCAGAGGTCCTCTTAAACAATTTGTGGATTTCTGCGTATAGTAAATGTATTTCTATCCCCCCCCCCCCCCCCGTGCTCTTGTAGTCATTCCACTATGATATAATGCTGTTTCTCATGGAATATTTGTCACTTCAAATGAGCTTTTTGCAACCTTGATCATTTTAAAATGTACTTTGAACTGAAAACGAGATTTGTGCTGTCAATATATTTTCATGTCAAAGTACATTGTGGGATAGATAAACATTTTAGACTCTAAAAATGAAGTCTAGTCAGTCTTTACATTACAAGTACCAGGGCTTGACATTAGCACCCGTCCACCCACTAAATGAGGATAGTTTCGAGTAGCAGTCGCTCTTACTAGCCACTTTGGCCGGTGGCATATTAAGTATTTGTATATATACAGTATTTATACATATACTGTATATATAAACCAATAATTACTATCATAAACTCTCCAGTCCACTCTACTGCATAGATTTCTTCTGCAGTTGTTAGTAAACATTTAAATAGACAAAGTTTTTCTAGTTTAGTTTTCATCTTTCCAACTAATCTTCTACGCCCGTGCGCCACTTACAGGTATCCAATAAGAAGCTACTCTTTGTATGTCCTTAATCAGTTGCATGTTTTCATACAAAAGGAGCTTTACACACACACTTTATCAGAGCTAAATATTTGATGATGTCGTGTAATACATTTTATGTAAGTCTTTATTTGGGTGTTTACGGTGGTCTTTCACATTTAATGTGTTGTAAATCTAGTTCTTCAAGTTAATTGAAGCACACCCTATTAAACTTTTATCAAATAAAACGTAATTTCCCAACAACAAAATTGTGGCTATTAACTTTGGAAAACCACTAGCCACAGTGGCTGGTGGGAAATGAAGTGAATGGTAAGCCCTGCTTGCACCCCTAGCAATATGGTGGCTTCACATTCCTCTACTATGATGTTAGACAGTGGCACTCAGTAGCATTACCTTCCCAACACTGTGAAAGGAAGTGGGATATAACTTATTTTCTTCAGCTTTGTCTTGAGTTCATTTATTCATCAGGACAGTTGTGTCTTTGTCGTTCTTTTAAGTTCATTTTACGGATCATATAGGACTTTAGGATGATACTATTGTGCACGGTCCTGTGTGTGAGCGTGTCATCATCATGTTTCTGGCCCTACTCTCTTCCTCCTCCTGAGTCTGCTCCACTGACAATTCGTTTGACAAACATGCAATCACCGTAGTTACAGACAGCCCCTTTAGTTAGGGTATAGCGCAGTGTGAATTATGGTTGAGATGGAAACCTTTGAATTATGGGTAAGCTCTGAAGTGCCTCTCGTCCAGGGAAAGAAGAAGAAGAGGAGGAGGAGGAGGGATCTTTACAGACTTGTGCCTCAGAGGAGTGCTGACAGAGACCTGGCTCAACGAACTGCAGCAGAACCAGAACAACAAGAGGCTAACCCAAACACGGACCCGCAGAACCGGAGAAACCCAGCCTGGCCAGGGTCAGACGGTGCATCTCACCACGGAACAGTGAGGGAGGTTGACGGCGCGTAACCTCTCACCAGTCGATCCGCCATTTGCTCAAGCCAGCACTGCGAACACACGCTTGGAAAACAGCATTGCAGGCATTCCTGCCTAATTGTACATTTGTCCTCTTTCAAAGGGGAGAAGTGTTAGGCCAGATACAAAGAATCTTGGGATAGGGCGATAGGGCCAGCATCCGTCCCGAGCCTCCTGAGGGCTATTTAAAGGTACAGTAGGCTGTATTTTCCGCCGCACAGTGAGGCACCCACCCTTCCGCCTGGCTCCATATTGGAACCAGATGCTGCTGGATGCAAGGCCCCACTAATTTAAGTGGACAGGGCAGATGGAAGCGACTCGCCCTGCATGCATACCACCCCCTGTTGGCTTTCATGTGATGAAAAATCTCGACAGTATGGCGGGGGAGGTCCGTTCAGTGATACACACATGCACCATAAACGCACACATTAAAACAGCATGAACACACACTGACACATGCACATGCTTTTGTACTTTAAGTAACTGTTGTACATAACCACAGAGACATAGCAAAACAACACACACACGTACACACACAAATACACACAAACGCACTCTGGAAGATATGTTGGACTTGTTCAGTTACAGAAGGGGGATTGTACTGCATGAAATAGCAGCGTTATCCCAAAAATAATTTTGATGCGACCAAACTGTAGTCCTTCCAAACATCTGACAAAAGCATGGTCTGTGGCACAATTGAAAGCACAATATAAGTATAGACGAATATAAGTTTCCAGACTAGAACAAATGTTAATGTTATTTAAAAGAAATTTGTGCACACTGAGAGCAAAGTTTTGACAGTCTCAGAAAATATGTGATATGGTTGGAAAGCACAATACTAGTTGTTTGGCAGCTTTCTCTTTAACATTTATATTAAATTCCATTCACAATCTCAATAGTTCCAGAAAGTGTGTGCTCGCCTCAATAGAAAAAACACCACCTACTAAGTTACTCTTTCTTGTTTATATTCCAAATGTTCAGCAAGTGCTGAAGTCTCTTCTCTCAGCCATGTATTATACTGAACATCCCCACTATTGAGAGGAGAAGGACTAAAGTCCTGTCAGCAAATGCTCATCACCTGGTAGGAAAACACTGATGCGGCGCTAAGCCTGCAACCCTATCCCGCCATAAATTACAACAGCGCCTAGCAACCGTAAGAACTTTTGTATCGTTCCTCGTTGCGTGCAAGTGTGTGCGTCTGCGTTTGTGTGTGTCCAAGTGTGCGTGCGGTGTGAGTGCTTGCATATACGTATGTCTGCATAAGAAATAGCCCTCCATAGTGTGTCCTTTGTCTGGTGAGGTGACAGGTAATTGAGTCAAAGAGGATGGAGGAATTATGGCTGCGAAGCAATTTGAAACGTTGCAAGGCTTTAGAGCCAAACCCTCACTGGTGGTTAATTGCTGTGTGACACAGCCTGCATGCAGTCCTTTTGCAGTGTCTAAGTTAGCGTGAAATGAAAAATGTAATTCTTATTCATATGAATACACTTTTGTAACACGAGAAATTGTTAAGGACAAGAATAGTTTTTTAAATGAGAGTATTCTTATATAAAATGACGAAACTGGGATTAAAATGTTTAAAATAAAATGTTTTGACATTCTCTCCACTGTCGTGTATAATCTTAACCACGGCGTATGTATCAAGGTGAACAATCAACAAAGTTCTTTTGTACTGACAGTCACTTGCACACACCCGTTGTCCCATCCCTTGAGATCATCTGGTGAATGTACACTAACTGTGAAGAGAGAACTTGCAGATTGGACAGGAGATTTCCTCTTTGATAGCGCATGTTTGTTTAGCTGGACTTGGTTGACCTGTGTCGACCTATCTCCTTCAAGCTCAGCAGTCCGCAGCCAGAGCCCTGCCTTGCACCCACAGCCATCCACCAGCAAAAACAAGATTTACTACACTGCTTTATAATACACAAACGAAAGCATTATCCAAATAACTTTCTGTGGCACTGACAGGAAGTGTGTGTTCATCACACATGAGTGAAATTTATGTGATTGCTGGTAAAAATCTCTGTCGAAGTCTGCTGGATGCATACTCTGATCTCAGGAAATTCATCAAAAATGGATTGTTGTTGACCTTAAAAATGTTCTATACTTGAAGTTAGTCTTGTATTTGACCTATTTCCAGTGTAGTATAACTGCTTTATGTCAAGAAAGAGCATAACGAAGCAGAGTTTATCAGATTAACATTGTTTACTGTGTTAAAACTGTCATAGCTGCATGCCCTGTTGGGGTTGGTGATCCTGGCCGTTGCGTGACCTTCGGGGCATTCTGGTTTCTGACAGCTCTATTTATTGCATATTGGATAAACATGTGTTGGGAATCCCCCTCCAGGTGTACAGTAAATATGCCTAATCTGTGTGGAATTACGTGTGATTATCTGAACGGGATTCCTGCCCAAGACCAACACTGATTCTGAGAAAATTTAATAGGTGACTCATTCAGAATAAATGTGCTGTGGCCCCAGAATCCCAGTGTTAAGAACAGGGTCACCTTTGGACCAAGAAATCCGAGCACAGCAACGACAAAACACACGCATATATGCATACATGCATTAAGGAACTCACACAAACACCAAGGGGTTAAGGGGTTGCTTTGTTATCATGGAGGTGCCCTGTGGCTGTGATTAAGCGTTGTTTTCACTATCCCTCTGGTGTCCTAAAGCTTAGCTAGATGTCACAGCTATGGCAGGAATGCTTAAGCAGAGAGGCCAAGAAGGGGTCACAGCTAGGATGTAAACATCAACATTTTCTTTCTTGAAAGGATTTAGGCCCTCTTGAAGGCAAAAAGCTCTACCACAGCACAAAGCCTGATCCCTACCTCCACACCTGGCCTTAGGCACAGACCTATGACCAGCTTACCTCAACCTAATCCTCCATTTAAAACCATTTGTGGGGCACAAAACTGACCTTAGATCAGCATCTTAGTGCGGCCTAGGCTTAGTCAGCACTGGGTAGTTGCTGCGTGTAGGGATTGGGAGAAGGGCTTTAGCTACAGATCGCTATCAGAGCAGACAAGAGTTTTACGCCCTCTCTGGAACTGTGCCATAGCTGGCCGTGGACAATAGACCCTTTGTGCATTGCTGATTGGCAGATCGACTCATAACAAACACACTTAATGGTAAAGTCACAGTGGGAGGTGCAGGGCTCTAATAAATCCTGGTTTTCATTTAGACACAATGATGCCTTTTGCTTTGTCTTGAGATGTCAGTTTTGAAATGACTATTGGACATTGTGTAACCTAAAGATGATTAGGGGGAATGCCATGCTATGACTAAAAAACAATAACTGGCTGAAGAGACATAAAACATGTTTCTCCCCATATTATTTCTCTCCCAGAGAGAGCCCACTTCTCTCTCCCAGCTGTGCGTAGGTGGTTTGAATTATCCCCGGCAATTCCCCAGAGGATGACCAGTAATGATACAAGTTTAGGGCTTTTCTGACAAGACCTTGACACTTGATATTTTGGTTCCATGTTGGTTTTACCAATACATAAATATTGAGTCCACAGGGACTGGTGAAAGGAAAAGAAGTGTTACAGACCTGCAGCCCCATCTACTGTTGCGCCACACAGTAGGAACAAAAGATGCCCAGAGGCACAGATTTCTGGGGTGAGCCTGTCTCTTACCCAAAGCAATCCCCGACTGGGAGGGAAGTGGTCAAAGGGAATGGCAATCCATTTCATCCAGACCTTTCTGTTTGTTTGTCATGTGTTGTTATTGTTCAGAACTGTAGATTGCTGTAGATACATCTATCTTTCTCTTTCTCCCCCACTTTCTTAAGTCTCTCCCTCAAACATGTGACCGTGGTTATGCTAACACAGCATGGGATGTGAACCATTTTTAGGTTGCGGCCACAACCGTGGCATCTGCAACCCTTCCACTGGCCTCATCTGGAAGTTGGAAAAAAAATCTGGATTCATGTGGCGGATGGATATATGTAAGTAAATATTAATTAAAACACAGAAAATCAAGAGTTTTGTTTGAAAACCTGGAATTTAATCACGTCTGAAAGTTTTATGACAACTTTGTGTATTTGGTTTTCTTTGCTTGCAAAGCAGTACAACAACAACACGACAACTGCTACCAAGCAGACACCCTCATGCCTAACATTGTGGCTACCCTATCACCAGAACATAAACAGTGTAAGACACAAAAACGTGCAATTCCTTTATCCTCTCCGTTGCTTTGATTTTTTAATGTTTGGTCACTGGGATGATCCAATGAAACTCTGATGTGTCATATGGTGACTCTATATCTTCATAGGCAGTAAACTGAGCAATAACTAGTATTTTTCAGTGGTTTGAAGTGGCTGTGTTTTGCTTCTCTGATCATTTTGACATGCAGGTAATGAGTTCTTTCTGACAGAGTGAAACTGGCCCAGCTGCGGCTCTGCAGGTGAATGATGTCTTCTACTTCCTGGCTGTGAAAGGGCTCTGTGTGGTCCTTAGTTTCTTTACATCATACCAAAAGGTGCACACATCGGGAACCTGTCATCTATGTTTCCATTTGATATTCAAGAATACTTACTTGATTGTTGACATTACCAACTGACCTTTTTTTGTTTTTGCTACCAAGTGTGTGCGTGTGTAAAAGTGTGTGCGGAAAGCTTCTGTAGAGGTGTATAGTGTCCACAGCTGTGAGGTAACTGCACCTATAATCTGTCTCACCAGAACTGTGTAACCTGAGTTAGAGTGAGGTTAAGGGTCAGTTATTGAACTTGAATTACACTGGGAGAGGCCTCCCTCGGCCCCTTACCACCCCTCTCAGCCACCCTGTGGGGTTTGTTTGTTTTCTCTCCCAGTCTCTCCCAGAGCTTACCCAGTCCTCTGTAATGAGTATTTAATACACACCCTCAGACATGTTTACACTGCATGTAACAGCACTGGCCGTGTGATCTTGCAACACACTCAGACATGTGTGTCAAAGTATATGCTTGTGCTAGTATGTGTGTGTGTGTGTGCGTGTGTGTGTGTGTGTGTGTGTGTGTGTGTGTGTGTGTGTGTGTGTGTGTGTTGCTGTGTGTATGTATACATGCATGCATACGTGTTCCCTTTCATTCCAACTCCCACCTACTATTTTCCTCATTTCTGAAGTCTGTAGCCCGAGGGGAAGAACACCTGCCAGTTTTTTTCCCTCCTCAATCTCAGATAAGACAATAGAAGTAGTAGAAGTGTTTGGTTACACACAGAACCAGAGCGAGGAATGAGACATATTAAAGCCTCCACTGTCTCGCCCACAAGGTCGCTGCAACTCTCCACGTGTGAATAATGTCAAAAAAACACATTTCTGTGTCAGTAGAGTCGGGCTGGGGAGCAAAAGAGCTTCAGCGTTTTACTAAACTCATAATTTGACCTGAACCACAGGCCCTGGGCCCCCTCTGCAAGCTGTTAAGTTTTTAACATATCGTTTTTCACTGCACATGTTCCGTGTTATGTTAGTTACCAGGAATTTGGATTGAATGGACAATGAAGTTCCTGAACCTTGAGAGAAGGATTATTCTTAATGGTAAGCAGAGGAGAGCCACCAGGGAAACGTAAAGTTACGCCACAGCACTCTCTGTTGGTGAACTTGATGCATTGTGTCACAGAAGCCTTGAAAGTCCCTGTAAGGCTTTGGTCTTTTTATAGGCAAGAAACCACATCCCTCGTGTCTTTGAAGAACTCGTATTCACTAAGTAGTAGTTAGGCCTGCCAGTACTTACTCACTATTTTATAAGTATGAGTGGTAGAGGAACTCTTTGAACTGAACCCATTTAGAATCCCAAGGCTGATGGTTTCACAATGCAGAAGTAAATAGACTATAGTCACATAATTAGCAGGGATGCCCATGAATTAGTGAGGGTTTTCCCTTGCACAGGTGGATAAGAGAAATGATTGAAACCGCTCAGCTTCATAGGATTTAAGCAAGCATGCAGTATGTTGATTCTTCACACATAAACACATGGCATATTGTATTTATCGGGACACAGCTCAGGACGTCAACCGGAGGCTGTAGACACTTCCTGTCCAAGTAATTGTTAGAAGGGAGTTTGCAGTGGGACATGCTCGTGTCGGGTCTCTCAAACCACACCACAAAGCACACAGGAAACAATTACATTTTTGACCAATAAAGCCTTTTAATTATAGTCAAATTACAACCACTTAAAAGTTCATTTAGCAGTATCCGGGGTTATATAATCTATAGCATTTAGTATATTTAGTATATTTCTCCAATGTTTGTTAGTGAACAAATACACGTTAACAGTAAACACCTACAGCTTAAATGCATCCTTAAAATGATACATTCATTTCAGAATCGTAAAGGTTTTTTTTATGGCTATACTTTGGAATAACCTTTGATTGTATTTCAGTGTTGCGTCTTTAGTGATCATTATAAATAAGGAATGATTGTGGCATTAAAAGGGTTAAAAAATGTGATCCTATGATGATATAAAGGTTTCAACCATCAGAGATTCTGCCAGTGGAAAAGTATAGCGCCATACCGTTTATACCATGGTAGCTATTCCTTTATAGTAATATCTGTGTGTGTATTAGTTATTAGTTGGAAGTTGGACAGCAGGACTACCTTATGGCAATATTGCATTTTTAATTTTGCACTAATGTGATGAATCAACCTGATTTGTCTCTAATTTATTTGATGGAATAGCCAAAAGATTACATTACTGTCTGGTTATTATAATTATAAAAAGCTTTAGTTCTTTTCCATAACATTTTGTATTTCATAAAATATATGTGTATGACAATGTAATTGAGAAGTTTAACCTAATAATCCTCTCATAGTGCTTTAGTGTCTGTTTCACAGTTTTTTTCTGCTACACATTTCAAATACACATAATGATGACAACAACAACAAATCATTTAGTTTTATGATTTAGGTTTAAATCTTCAAACCTTTCACAGTTGTTTCAAACACAGCCTGTTTATATACCATGCTTTAAGGCTGTGTACTTTATAGGCACATTTCTTCAAATATACACATACATTACAAGGAGCATACATTTATTACACTGTATAAAGTGCTGTGCAGGATCATATACCACAGCACATGTAGAGCACAAAGTGCACTGGCAGGAGAGGTCCAGAAGATGCTGCTAATGCACTACCTCTGTACTGCGTGATTCATAGAGACTCTAGTGAGTTCATAGAGAGGACAATGCAGGCATCATCCTAAACAGACCCTGTGCCATTCCCAGAGGCATTGTTTATACATTCACATACTGTCCTTAATGCTCTTATCTTGTCACATCTAAAGGGCCAGATAACTGATTCCATGTCACGACTCAAATTTGAAAAACAACTTAGAACTGGTTTGGCTGTGCGGTCGATGGAGAAATCAGACCCAGCAGGCTCTCTGGCAACACAACACTGCATTGTTCTCACATAGCGCTGTGCAGAGGACTCTGCATTTAGAATGTTGAGCTACTAATGCTAATAATAAAGATCTAGTTCCTTTGTTTAATCAAAGAGGGTTTTACATTGATTTACAATTACATCTAAAGCCGAATGACATAGGCAAAATATACAGTGACACTTGGCAGAAAGTCATCTGACCCTAACCCTAACCCTGATCTGACGCATCTCGTTTTGGTCCGTAATTCAACATAGTTAATGGTATACTGACTTTGCAGCTTATGAGAGATCTTGAGTTGATATTGATAATGAAAGCTCCAGCAGGCAGTCATTTGAGAACACCTGTTCCTCATCATGTGCATGTATGAACACCGACACGCTGCTGCACTGCTGTTCATTCTCTCTTGTCACCTTGTATGAAGAAAATTGCCCTTCTCGCCTCCACACCAAACCCAGTGCCTGGTGAGGGTTAGTGTAAATGTGTATGTACTGTATGTAAGGCCAGTTCTGCAACCCTTACCTGTTGAGGGTCAAAAGCAAGGTCAGTGCAGCCTGTTGGATATTCAGTGTGCGCCATTGTCCTCAGACGGGTCTTGAATGCTACAGAGCCCCGGGTCTTGTCTGGAATACAAAAAGGTGGACGGTGCTTCATCAGCAAGTAGCCAGCAAACCAGTGATTAGTGATGGGTGTCAGGGGAAATACATATTTTATTGTTTATACCAGAGACAGTCTATGGTTTATGCAACATTTATAAGCATCGTCTGCGTACAGATATGAGGTACTGTAGAGCTCTGGGTGCCGGTGCCCATTTCTGATTGAACAACGTCAATACGTCAGTACGTCAGCGACAACTGAAGGAGAATCTGAACGCTGATAGAATTTTGCGACACAGCGTCTTGCGAATATCTCGCTAAAGTTGAATTTCTTTTACTTTACGAGAATGCCGCATCTTTTACAAACACCTTATGTGTAATTCATGGCACAATTCAAACAGGATCAAACAATTATTTATCTTTCTCCATTAACTACTGCACACATGTTTCCCCGAAATAAGGTCCTATGGTGGACCACCGGAAGGGGAGACACTTCGCCTCACTATGGAAGCCCACTGTTTCAAATTCTAGTTTTTATAAAACACATTTCTGTTTGATTAAATGATCACAAACTAGAATACAGCAAACCTGGGCTAGGGTAGTATTCCAGCATAGCAATACTGGTTGATTTCTTTGACCATACGTTGGAGGAACTTGTACAGTATGTAGGGAGGCTCAACATAGACCCTCAACTCAATGTTGCCCCTCGGTCCTCTAACAAGTTATTCCGGCCCTGCACTAGCCCTTGTGTTGTGTTCGGGTCTGCCGTGACCCGTTTCAAGTTAAAGTTATATAATAACTACCTTCTAGTTTTATTTATTATCTTATTGGAACAAGGCTTCATGATATCGTCCACAACAGCTATATAAACACTACAAAACTGATTTTGACCATTTTAGCCAATTCAGAAGGTCTCAAAGAAAGTGTATCAGTTGGTGTTCGGGTCTGGGAAGACCCAGCAGTGTATTGAAATGTTGTGAGTAAAATAAAATGCATAATAGGTTAGTTATGATGTAGTAAAAACAATAATGGATGATAGTCATTATTCTTGAGTGTTTTGGACTGAGTTAAATCATGGGTCAGAATTGACCCGTGAACACAAGGGACAGAAACAGCCTTCGAACACAACACAAGGGCTAGAGAGGAAGTCAGTATATCTATATAAATAAATCTCCACCACGGCTTCCAGAAAACAAGTAGTGGTTCCAAAAAAATGAGATTGATCTCCTCTACCAACTAGACTTCTGCTGTCATGAAAGAATAAGAACATCCACAAATGATGGTGTGTGTGTGTGTAGTTTTGGACCTTGTGATAGAGGTGCACTTAATATTTATTAATGTCTTCTTAATTCTAATCTCTGCCTCAAATCTTCCTGATGCATCACTAATGCGTTTTCTATGGAAACATAAAGGAAAGAAATACAACTTGGATAACTTCCTTTTAAAAGCTCAGGATTTCTCTGAAAGAAGGTAAGAGGACATTTCTGGTCTAAGTCCTTTTATAAACCAACAATCCAATTATTTCTCCTTACTGTAGGCTTTTGCTTTTGTCTCTCATGCAAGAGTGCTGTGGCTGATTTAGAGCTTGTTGGAACCTCAGGGCTGATAAGAAGACAGATGACGGATACCAAAGTCTGAGGCACGGAAGATAACAATGACTCATTGTCTCCGCGTTGGTATGACAGTATTTTGTGTATTTGTTGTTTTTAATGAAACTGTGCTTCTACTTCTGTCATCAGAAAATATTATTTTTAAATATGGAAAAAATGTCTCTCATGCTTTTGTATCTTCTTCTCTCACACACACACACACACACACACACACACACACACACACACACACACACACACACACACACACACACACACACACGTATCCTGCTCTCACTTTCATGAGCTGTCACCCAGCTATGACTCTATTCAGGGCCTGGTCCCCAAACTGTCACTGTTAATCAATCATTAATGACAGGAGGCAAACTCTAACAAACTACCATTACGACTGACATGAAAAGTGCCAGTCAGACTTTGACAGGTTTGACAGGTTTGAATAGTTTGACATGTCTGACGGTCAGGGCCGGCCAGTGATTGACCACAGAGACACATAGGGGAAAAACTGTTTGGAGGACTCCAATACTCTGTAGTCCCTTTTTGGAAATTCGCAGAAAATAAACAATATGGGTGGAACAAAGCCTAAAGGAGCTCTATGTTATATTTATTAAGGAAGTTAAACTAAAATAAAAAGTCCTAAGGCGGTGACGCACCCTTGACAGAACTTTGAAGAAGTTTAGTCATGAAGAAGTAAGACGGCCCAAAGTCATGTGTGGGCACTGACACAGAACTCAGTCCGTTCTAGCTGATGGGTGTGGACTGATTCCTTCAATTAAAGTTGCATCTGTTACCCTCCATACAGTTTGAATATAATAGATGTTACCTGCTTCCTGAAGTAGATAGGTAGATTATATTAACATCACGCCAGGACCATAGACAGGAATTTAGAAATACTAAAGGGGCACTCTTTCAGAAATCAAATACTTTCTGACAGATTTTTCTTACATGTTAACCTATATGAGAAAGTATTAGAACGATTAACTAGAATGACCAACCACCCAGGAAATAATGAGGGATGTTCGTTCAAATCGAAAGGGGTGAGCTCAGAAACGGTTAGATTTCTCTGACGGGATGCCCCTCAGGTCCCCACGTCCAAGATACATGTTTGACTTGCCTGCATGTATTTCTTCACCATTGAATTATTCCATTATATTTTTTATTAAAATGTAACATATTTCAAAGCCTTATTGAGAACTCCAACCCATGCAACAAATCAGAAATAATCATCATCGCTCCAAATTCCCTTACCTGCTCCACCCAGTTGTTCTCACTCACCATCGACGGCTCCAACGTCACCCCCTCCACCCATCATCCTCGACCCCACCTTCTTCTTCCTCCTCTATGTCAACCACTTCACCAAAACTGCTTTTTTCCACCTCTGGAACATTGCCAGCCTCCAACCTTTCTTGTCCTTTACCGCTGCTGAAACACTCATCCATGCCCTCATCACTTCCACCTGACTACTGCAAAAGCATCCTCTACGGCTCACCCAACACAATCACAAATAAACTTTAGTACGTTCAACGCTCTGCTGCCCGCCTGCTCACCTCCATCTTCCGCCGAGACCACATCACCTCGGTCCTCCACAACCTCCACTGGCTCCCGGTTAAACACAGGATTGACTTCAAAATAGTGCTCACCACCTACAAAGCCTTAAACAACCTGGCTCCTCCCTACCTCTCGGAACTCCTCCCCTGCCACATCCCTACCCTTTGCCTCAGGTCCGGAGATGCAACCACCCTAAAGACCACCAGGACCAAACTCCATGCCTGGGGTGACCCTACCATCTTTCAAACAAGCCCTTAAAACCAACCCCTTCAAGATTGCTTTTGCCTGCTGAACTCCTTCCCCCCCATCTCCTGACTCTTTTCACTTGTCTTTTTGTTTGCATCTTATGTGTACAAATGTGTATATATTGAATATTTCTAAATTGCAAAGCGTCTTTGCGTATCTAGAAAAACGCTATATAAATGATATGTATTATTATTATATATGAATACAGTTCTGGTGGGAAATATGAAATCCCTTTATTATATTTTAATCAAATCAAAGGTCGCTGCTGCACGCACATACTCCTCTCACTGCAACATCTAACGCACCTTTGTGATTATAGTGGTGTATTTAAGCAGTCAGTGCTCTGCTTTTTTCCCGCTGCTGCAAAATCGCATACCTGAAAACTTTGCTGTCACTTGCTGCCACTGCTTCTGAAAATATAGCAATTTGAAAGCATCCACCTGTGGGCTCTGAATCTATGTGTCTCTAGAGGGGAAGTTATCATCACTCCCTTCTGTGCTAAGCTTGGCGCTTCCTTTTTGGGGAGTGACGAGGCCAGAGCCAAATACAAACACTATAGCCACATAATAATCCATTCCATGTGAGCTGGCTGACTGAAAGCCCTTGATATCATTTTAATAAATTGTTTTTGGCTAAAAATTCCAATTTAAAGAGATATCAGAATCAGTATTAAAATCCTCACACAGGCATCTTGTGTTTAATGGTCTTCTGCACTTAAAGGATACATCATGATGAGATGTTCTTATCCAACAAAATGTAGAAATAGTGATTTCCAAACCAGCAATATCCAAACGTCATTGTTGCCTGCACCTGCTATGAGTATATTTTCCCTCCCAAATTGTTCACCCCCCCTTTGCTTCTCATCTGCTCTAAGCTAGGGGCAATTTATTACGTGATCTTGCCTCGGACGCACGGAGGCGCTAAATCACTTCAAGCATCGATCCTGTCCCCGGCATTGACTTGCACACTTTGAAACCAGACGTGTAACTGATTCAGATCCCCCCCCCCCCTCCTTCTCTCTCTCTCTCTCTCTCTCTCTCTCTCTCTCTCTCTCTCTCTCTCTCTCTCTCTCTCTCTCTCCCTCTCCCTCCTTGTCTATGCTTTAGCTGCATGTCGCTCAGTCAGTCAGTCAGTGGCCCCGGTCAGCTGCGCCTGCGTCCGCCTCCACAGCTCTCCAAAGCCGAAACGCGCCACCGCCGCCGTCAATGCGGGCATGACATACTGACAGCAGTAGTGGGCTTCCGTCAGCCTGCGTTTAAGCAGATTACACAAAGAGAAGAAGAGAAATAAGAGTAGAAGAAAGTGAAGTGACACATTTCTACCCCTGCCGTGCGTCGAGAAGAGTAGAGGAGACAATGGCAGGGGCACAGCCTGGAGTCCATGCGCTGCAGCTCAAGCCAGTGTCCGTGCCCGAGAGCCTAAGAAGGGGCAACAAATTTATGAAGTGGGATGATGTAAGTAATGTCGACAGAGACCGGCAGTGAGTCTTTTCTTTTTATCCACTGGCGGATGTTATCTGCACGCTATATTTGCATGCATATAGCTTTGGGATGTATTACACAATCTATAGGATACTCATGCAACAGATTTACATGTCAGAGCAGACCGCACTGCCTGCATTTGGCTTGCTGGTTTATGGTATAAAGAGATGCAGCAGATATAGTGCCTACTAAGTGACATGTGCTTTGTTTACAACAATATGCGTGTGTACGTGCACGCGCAATTGGGTGCGTGTGTTAAAGTGGTTGTGTGCACTGCACATTAAATACACTTATATATTTGAATTAAGATCGCCCCTCCCCCTTCGCTGGAAACGTTATCAATTAACGACAATTAATTAGTGTGAGCTGATCGCAGCGTAACCAACAGGCAACAGTTGAATAACGATCGCTTTTCTTTGTTTCGTCTTGTTGTGATTCGTCTGCACTACGTGCCGTAGTGAAATGACCTTGATTAAAACTGATTGCACGCTGCTGTTAAGTGACTGGCGAAAACAAAACAGTAGTAGCCTTGTAACGTACTGCTATAGGGCACTGCACCTTCCACAAACAGCAAATCAACATATCTCTCTAATAATCCCGAAATTGAATTTCAACTGAGTGACCTTATTGAATGTTATTTTCACCTCCTATGGTGTCACCATAATAGCTTTCTTTATTCTGAAAGGCACTTTCTGTAATATTTGTTTCCGCAGCCAATCTCGTTTGAATAGCTGCACGCATTCGTCTGGTTTCTCCCAACCCTTAATGCATCTGTATTGTGTGAGCATTTGAATATGAGCGCAGTCATAAATACTTTCCTTCTGGGGAAACAGGTTGCCCTTTTCTCTCTCGCTGAAAAACTTTGAAATGTCTTGTGTGAAAGTACAGATATCCTAGACTACTTGTAGATTAGCATTGGCATTCAGGTGTTGGTAATAAACTGTGCTGCTGTGTGACATTTTGAAATATAACTTCATGAGATCATCCTAACAACTACACAGTGAAATAATCATATTCCCCGAGCTCAGGTGATTCAAGCACAGCGCAGATGGCGTTAGTGAATAAGTGTTAGAAGAGTGTGAATGTGGTCAGTACAGATGGCAGAGGAAATTATGCACACTTGCAAACCTACCACTCTGTCAATCATCAATCTTGCGCTCAGATAAGAGAACTTGAGTGTTTCCTTAACCAGTAAATTACTAATGAGCGCTCACCCCTTCAGTTCTCTGGTTGGTATGTTGTGAGAGGGGGAGGGGGGGGGGGGGTCTGTTTCTCCTAACAGCCGTGTTTGTGTACTGTACTGTGGACCTATCTCCAGAACCAAATGCACACCAGGCCTTTCCTGTGAAAACACACACCCTCGAACACAGACGTATGCACAGATACCTTCTCTGTTTCATTTCCCATGTACTCCTTCCTTCCTCTTTCCCCTACTTATTGTTTCATGGAAAGAATCACACAGAGGGAGAGAGAGAGAGAGAGAGAGAGAGAGAGAGAGAGAGAGATAAAGCTATATTACATTGTCAGGGAAAAACGATTGAATTAAATCATTTTCTTCTTATCTTGGCTTTGGATGTTGGGCTCCACACTAACCTCTCTCAACAGGAAATTGTACAAGCAATTCCAACATTTGAATGTGTATGAGCAGAAGGGATTTTTTAAGTGCCAGTCTCATAGCTGAACATTCTGTGGAGGCAGAAAATGTGTTAAGTTTACTGTGTAAGGGTGGCATACTGTATAAAACAACAGCCATGAGTTTTCCAGGACTGTCTTCAGACTTCAGGACACACACTGCCTGGTCGTTGAATGTTGAAAAAGAATAGAAGAGCAATGAGAAAACCTCTCAAAATGTTTGTGAGATTCTCAAAGTCCCAGACCTCCCCAACCACCCTCGCACAGACGTGCACATACACACCTTGTATTTTTTGTTGCTGCCACTTCCAAACTGTGGCTGAGGAAATGCCTGGTTGTGGTTTTAAAACATTGCCTGGGTTTTTATTTCAAATGGCACGTTCAGCTGTCACAATGCTGTTTTCCATTAATACAGAGTAGATAATAGATGGACTTCCAAAGCCTTTAGGAAAGGGAACTTAAAGATATATCTTAAAGATCGCTGACAGTGACTGGAAAGATGATGCTGGGTCCATGTAAACAGAGATTTGGATAAGCTTACGTTTGTATCAGGCGTTTTGGTCTGGTGTGTTTTAAATAAGATATTACCAGGCTCCACATGGGAGACTAAAATCCTCTAAAAGTAGTAGAATATATCATTAGCATACAAAGCAGAAAGATGCTGCACTCAAATCTCCTCTCTAACACACCCCCTCAGGTGATAGCTAATGGTACAAAGTCTTCACTTAAAAAACATGCACCGTCTCTTTGCCTCTGATCGGTTCCCTCAGGGTGTTTGCATTTTAGCAAGTCAGTCACTAATCTCATCTTAATTCAGCAAAAAGCAGGCCGCTGCCGCCTAATGTCTTCCCATTATTGACAAATCCACAGAACAGTCAAATGACAAATAAAAAGCCTGAGCAGCACCACTCCGGAGGTTGTAATCTTCCCAACTGTAATCCACAATGTTATAAGCACATGTGTTTTTCGTAAATGTGCAGACCCATGAGAAAACCTTTGCTAAGAGTCCATAATGGATTAATGGGTTTGTAGTGGTGGCCATGGAGAATTAGGACATTAAGAAAGAAGCTGCTGAAAATGACTTCTCTCACATCATTAGGCAGATTCCCGTTTCTCTCTCTGACGCCACAGACGATCCATCAATCCCCAACAGTTTGCCCACTGAGTGAATTCTTGGCTTATTGGAAATACAAACAACTTACTGTAAAGCGACTGACTCTACTCATCCTATTATAAAGTTTTCTCAGAGTAAGAGATGTCTTCACGGAGGATTAGAAAGAGATATCAATCTGTGAAAAACTAAATTGAAGGAATTGGATTGTGGATTGTAACTCGAGCGGAGATCAGAGATATGGGGCTGCAGTTGGTATGAGATGCTATATTCAAGAACTGCTAACATGCAGCTTTTCTTCCTGCCTTCAGGCTGAAAGTCCTACGTGTGAGTATGCTGCCTGTGTTCAGTGGTATGAGCTGCGTCTTTTATCATTCAATCAAGCCTGCAAAGATTGTGCAATCATGTGAACAGAACCAAAACAATTCCTCTTCAGACTCTAATAGATTTCACGGGAAGGATGGGTTGCCATAGCAAACGTCATTCGTGAATGTCTCTGATGCGGCAACTTGTTGACCGTTCCCTTTTTTCAATTCCTCCTATAGTTCAAAAAGGGATGAGTTTCAGTTTTGGTTCATCGTGGAGCAGGTGTGCCAGGTCCCTTAAAACTGAGAGTCTCATTTAGACAGTATGAAATGATTCCAGAGTACTAATAGTCAACACGGACTCCGCCGCTGTCTGCTGGCTCCCAGTTCCCAGCTCAACCATTAGCTATGTCTCCCAATGCTGTGTTAGGGGCATCATTAGAAGCCCCATGAAGCCACTTTGAAGACTTTCTTGCTCTGTGCTGCGAATGCGGTTTCCATCTCTCTGATCTCGCAGCCATGGCTGATTGAGAGGGACAATATGCTACTGTTGTGCTCAACCACAGACACTGTGGACACAGTAAAAAAAAGTAAAGGCTCTTTCTTTTTATAGAAGCATCCAATAATATCTGCCGTTGCCATGTATGCCTCGGGGTCAAACTGTGCTCGTGTTTGTGTGTGAGGCTTGGAGCCGTCTGTATGTTGGAACTGTGGGGAAGCATTTGTCTGTTACAAGAGGGGAGAACTGCAAAACAACCTGCAGTTCACGATTGCAGGCATATCACATTAACACACACACACACACACACACACACACACACACACACACACACACACACACACACACACACACACACACACACACACACACACACACACACACAGGCTCCTTGGTCATTTTGTGGTGATGCCAGTTCATGGTGGGGAAAGTACCCTAGAAGGAAATGGTTGTGTGCATGCTTACAACGTAACCAGCACTTTTTATTGTCATTTCAGATTCTGGTATGCATGCATTACAAGAACTAGGCTTTGATCCTGAGAACTAAATTAATTGCTTCACTCAGAGAATATTCTTCCATACACACAAAAGCACGCACTCTTGTAAAAACACAGACTTCGACAGGGATACACAGACGTAAGCCGACACACACATTGACTCCAGATGTCTTTTTCTGTGCTTTCTTCCAGGATTCTACCACTGTGACCCCGGTGACTCTAACAGTCGACCCCAAAGGTTACTTCTTGTATTGGACCGACCAGAACAAGGTGAGACATTGCACACTAACTCGACTGCCTTGAAGCCTGTACAGCTCTCCAAAAACTCTTTTTGGAGTCCTTCCTTGAAAGATGACAGTCAAACAAGGCAGCTCAAATGTAAAGTTTATTAAGACACCACACAACAGTTTTTATGTCTTTAATCCCAGATTCATTCAGCAATAACTGTTTTATTACATCTAAGTGTTGCAATGTTAGACATCAAATTACAACAAGGCTATGAGGTATATCCCACCTGGTGTGGAGCCTCTGATGCAGTGATCTCATTGAAATGAATGAGGAAGCTTGCAGTGCAATTCTTAGTCTGAATGCTCTCAATGAGTAGGGAGGGAAGTAAAGCTCAGACTCAATTGAAGTATAAGAAGCTTTGGTGTCTATCTACTAACTTGCTCCCACCTGATGATTGGCAAAGGGAAAGCACCAAAGGACTTTCTGTTTTGTTGTTGACAGTAGTGAAAGTGAAAAAAAACGGCCTACCCTTCTCTTGTGTTTGGCATGAATCTGAGCAGGTGTCAGCAAGAGATAGAGAGTCAATTGAGTGTGCTTCTGCAGGCACAGCTGAAAAAAAGAAGAAGAAGAAGCCAGAATTGTTTGTGTACTAACTGTATACATTATAATCCTGCTTCAGAATGTGGATCAGCTGTCAGAGAACTGATTTCTGTAGTGTTTGAAATGTTTTGCTATGGAAGGACATAGTGTTTCCTGCTTGAAGAGCTGCCAAATGCATCATTTGTTCACAGACAGTTGCTCAAAACTATCCAACTCAACGTCATCCAACGTCATGTGTTACTATCATTGCACAATGCCGTACTCATTATCGTGGCAACACCATTAGAATTCTGTGCTAGGTTTTCCAGTTGTAATAATTGTCGTAGTAAACGTAGGGTTATTAGAGAAGGATGGTATGAGCTGATCTACTTGTCATTGGTAGCCATTTTTTAACGTGTGCTCGGTGACGCTGACCCATCATTAGCATATTCATTAGCACAACTGGGAAGGGAGGTTTAAGCCACTTAAAGCGCAGTGCTGGAAAAAGACAGAAATCTGAACTGCTTCACCTGCAGTGCAAAACTCGACACCTGTGAGAATATACCATATTGCTTTGTGTTCATTTCCTCCTCCCTAGTTTCTGCAAAGACTTTCATAACAACCAGGAACAAGGTGGGGAAAATGTAAGATACCAGACGCTATCAGACTCAGTACATTTGTTTAACCTTGGAAGTGTGTGCAGAATTTGCAGAGTCTATTCTAGTTTGGTTTCATTTTGTACTTGCAGCTTTCAGTTTAAGTCTGCCTATCCAGCGCCTCTATTCTTTAAAATCCAGTCCCCCTCCAATCAGCTTGATGGTAATGTGTTCCTGCTCTATTTGTGTGTATAACTGTATCAGCAAAGGCAGTTAGAGGTAGACTAATTAATAGCTACCATTGATTTTATGTTTGTCTAGATGAGGGTATTTCACTGCAGCAATACCAGAGCACAGACAGGAGTGCTGACCGAGACTTTACCTTTGCACACACACCTCCATGCACATACACGTGTCATCTATGAGTGTACCTTTAACAGAGCAAAGATCCTATAGTGTTGGCACCCTACTGTAAATGAATACGCTATATGTGGAAAGAGAGAGGGGGGGGGGGGGGGTGCCTTTATACAGTTCTACTAAACAATCAATGATGAAAGACTTCCCTGTCTGAAAAGAGAGAGACAGACAGACAGACACAGTTTTGAATGATGAGGCTTTGGTGTGTGTGCTTTTACGTGTGTTGGTGTCTGCTCTGTCTCTCAGCAATGAGAGCGGTCGTGCCGCACACATAATAACTCAAATTGATACCAAGCGCCGAACGGACAAAACTGTATTAGGGCATAAAGAGAGGCACGGGCTATATTCCTCAGTGCCACGGTGGTTTGCATGTGTTTATAAAGATGTCTTTCCGCTCACGTTTATTTGTGACGGTATTGCACATCTGTTCAGCAGACCAATTTAAACAGGCTGCGATGCTGTGTCCAGTTGTTATGTGTGTGTTTGTTAGAGACTCAGCCTGATGGCCTGCAGAGTAAAAGCATTCCTCAGATTCTTCAGAAGCACAGCAGAACTGTGCTCAGTGTGCCTACTGCGCTGACTTTCAAACACACGTTGTCACTGAGGGATAACAATGTTTCTATTTTTTGTATTTTCAGTTGTACTACTTTGTGAAGGCTCATATTTGAAGTTTTCCCAAACTTCTACGTCATAAATATATTTTATATTTATATTTAATTTATTGACTCATGTTCTCGGCTACTAATAATGTGTATCAGCCTTCGGGACTTGAGTCATATGATTTGCTCTCCACTCAGAGTCAATCATGAATCAGATTACTTTTGATTTGACCTGAACAAAGAATTACAGCTCGACCTTGACTTTAATGCCAATGACCTTTTGTCTTAATATCCTCCCGTTAATATCTTCCCCAAAGATTTAAAATGATATAATGAAAAAGAGCAGCAAATCAACTCTTTGTGTCTCTGAACAAAGTTAGAATCACATAAGAGCGAGCAGGAGGGAGAGCTGGATAAAAGATGCAGCGTCGAAACTCTCACATTCAAACACAGAGTCCGTGCTCTGGTCATTGACAACATTCAAAACATACAGATTAAAAAAGAACTGTGTTTGGAATTTGAGGCTGCAAAAAACAACAGTAAGCCCAGGCGAACATTAATGTTCTGTGGCCAGCTGTGCCTTGGGCTAACATTAGCTATGAGCTACTCTTTCTGTATTAATAAACAATCGCCGATGTCTGTAACGCTAGCTGTCTGTCATTGTTTTGCCTGCCAACAGTCAAATTAGTTTAACGTTGCTTTTTTTTTAGGACTTGTTTTTTAGAAAACAAACTTTAGGAATTGGGACTTGTCTTGGATCCTTTTAAGAAAATGATTGGTGACTGAGACGGAGAGAAGCGAAGGGTCAGAGAAGGACATTGCTGCTAATCCCGAGGTTTGTCTTTTCCATCCAGTCATGAGTTATGCTGTCAGAGTCTGATCCAGCTGTGGATTTCAGCCATGTTTTAAGGTCAGAAAGACAAAGTTTAGTTTTGACAGCAGTGAAGACTCTATGTCAAATCTGTTTAGGCGTGATGTTCTTTGCCTTTTCTTCCTGGCTAGCTTTTTATTTGATGACTCAAGACTCAAGGATTCCTCTAGTTTCATCTTGATGCCTTTGCTGCAGTCACAGTAAGTCATGCTGACAATTCGGCCTCAAACTCATAGTGTTCTGTGCGAGACTTGTCAGAACTGCAATAAGATACTTTCATTGATTCTTGATTGATACTGTCAGGGTAATGGAGCAGCCTGCGATACGCTCTCAGACATTCTGGGTTCAGAGATAAGCTTAATTAGATTTTTCGCTTCCCTCCCTCCACTTGTAGATGCTTGCCAAAACAGGAGCTTTAACAATGCTGCTCTTGTTGAAGATAGTTAATATGATTCGATATAGTTAAAGGCTATTTCACAATCTCTTTTTTTTTCTTCCTGTGCGGATAGAAACAGGTGCAAACTGTGTGGATCCTAGTGCGACGCGAGCTCTGCGGCACACTGCTGTATTTTTAAGCGGGGTGATGCTATGTAAACTCCTGCAGTCATATCTCTCCCATGTTTGTATGTGTTTAGTCCATTTGGCCATCTTTTTATGTTTCTGCATGCTCTCTCCTTCACACATACAAACACACACACACACACACACACACACACACACACACACACACACACATAATGCAAACGCACTTTCACAAATGGAGAGAGAACAACAACAATCCCGATGATGGCGCTGACAGTGAGGATGCTTTTGATAATAATGATGGTGACCTTTTGTGAACATATTTCGATACCACGTTAGAAATACATTAACCACAGTGTCATAAATGTCGAAGATATCTTATCGCTGAGAGTTAGTTATAATTAAAAAGTTGACATGTTTCCCTTTGTTGTTAAATACCAAACCTCAGCTGAGGTGCTCTCCCATCTTAAGGAAAGGGATAACACACTTAAGAACAAGGAAATGGAATATTCTTCTTTCTGTTCCTGGTGAAGAGTTTTGCATCCGTGACTTTGAAATGGGCAAGTACGCTTTTGTTAAACTGCTTTGGTGAAAGATTTGCATCGCTTCTATTTTGACAGAATGATTCTTTGGATTTTTACTGACAAAGAATTTTCTCAGAAATTGACTTTTTTATTTGGTCCGCTTTAAATTGTGAACTGTGCAACAGAAGCAGATTAAATAGAACATGAACCAAAAGTATACATATTTACTCTGATTCGGACTAGCCAAACGGACTATGGCTTGTGAGGCAGCGCCCTAAGTCACCATTGACTACTTTACATATAACAGTTAAAGTGCCATGGTAACCAGAGATCATCCTGAGGTGTTAAGAACCAGCTCATTTGACCACATTTACATACAGTACATCTTTATGTCATGCATAAAGTAACTCAAGTAACAAGTGCATCAGCACACGTTCCATTACCCAAGTCAACACAACCATTCCCCCGCACACAGTCACATGTGCGTGCACCTACACCCACACCATTCCTGTCATGCTCAACCAGGAACAGGTGCTTCTTTCGTAGGTTAAAAATAGTTTTTTGCTCGTGTTGGTTGAGCCTGCTTCAACGGGAGGAGCTATCCAACACTGCGAGGTGGACTGACTCAGCCAAATTAACAGCCTTTTGGTGTAGTTGCCATGGTTGCCATGCGACAGCACACACCTTGGAAATGTCACGTTCTGTTTTCGGCCCACGCTCATATTGTGAAGAATGTTGCCGCTTTGAAACTGAAATCATTGTTTCCTTTCCTTGTGTGTGTGTGTGTGTGTGTGTGTGTGTGTGTGTGTGTGTGTGTGTGTGTGTGTGTGTGTGTGTGTGTGTGTGTGTCCTCCTGAGCAGGCTGTGGTTATAACAAAAGGTTAAACACTTTCTCTCTGGAGATTTATGTTTCAGTCGTGTGCCAATTTCAGGACATTGAATGGACAGGCACTCTGCCTATGGCACTGAATGATGTTCAGAGGTGAAAGACAGTCCACCCTGTGCCAAAACCAGACTCATACACTTGGCAGCTGGTGTGTGTGGGGCATTTCTGAATGAGCCTCGAATTGACCTCATCCAGAGCATGAGTAAGGCTGTTTTGGTTTCATATTAAAACTAACGCACACTTGATGCGTAAACACACACACACACACACACGCCTCTTCTCTCCACTCTGTCATAGTGGAGTTCACACATCTGTTTCCCCCAACACAGCAATTTTCTGTGATTACCGAGGCTGCTGCTCTTCCACCTCCGTCAGCACTATGCTAGTGAGAGATGAGGTATAAATCTGCAGCCAATCTACTGAAAGTGAATTGTGACCTCTGCCAAGTTATAGCCTGGCACACAGAGGCCCGATTTCATCTGAACCAATAGGGAGAAACAGAGACAGAGGGGCGGCGACAGAAACACAGAGAGAAAAGAAGAACAAGATGATGATGATGATGAACAAAATGACTGATGTCACGTATCAGTGGTATCAGTTTATTTACTTAATGAGTCACTAAATGCCACATTAGCATTTTAGTGACACAATTTAGGCTGGCATTTCTGGAGATTGAACCTACGCCAATGTAAAATTGTGATACCTTTGTTCAAAATAGCTAGCTCATCTAACCACACGTGTGGGACTTAGCAATAATAATGGGTTTGGAAACTTTCTCATTGATAAACCTTGTAGACATATACAAAAGAAAATCCATAATGTTTTTTCTTCATTTAGTAAACTGACATTATTGCAGTATTGAATCCAGAAGGCATGAGTTTGATTGTGAGTCATGAGAACAATGATCAGAAGAAATAGTAACCGCAGATTCAGTCCATCTGATCTGTACTGTAGTCACATTAACAAAGACTTTCCAGCTGTCGGGTTGCATCCGAATGATGTGTGTCTCGCTTTAAAAAAACAAAAGAAGCTTTCTGTTCATTTTCTACTCGTGAAACAATCTGAGGAAACTCTTTCCACGCGGGGTGAAGTTGCTCAGATAAGGTGCGGACAGTACCATTACCTGCAGTAGATATCATCCACCCAGAGAAGGTAAGGCTTTGCAATCAACCCTAAATGGCTTACAGTAAATGGTCAGGGCCGGGTTATTGATGTGGGCCTTATACGTCGCTGTACTGAGTCTTTATAGATGTGACTTATTGTTTCTTTATTGGTTTGTGTCACTGTTGTCACTGCAGCACTTACATGTTATGACAGTTAAGCCAGCCACTCCATGCCATGTTATGTGGGAACAGCAAATGCTCTGTACAATGAAATGTAAAACAAGGATAACTTTTTTTCCATCTTCCACTTTTTATTAGGAGACATAAATATTATCTTGGCTCCGAGCACCAACCCTGAAACAAGAGCATGTAAACTGTTGATCTGCTTAGCAGGGCAGATCTGTGATGTAGAAAAACAGTGTCCCGTGTATGTGTCGACTTGGCACCGTAGAGTGAATCCCTCTATATCAGAGACGAGAGTCAAAAGCAGTAAAAGAAAAGTGTTAAAAGAAGAACAGCGGTGCCAAACTCTTTTGGATTAGCAGTTCTTGGGTGACTTCACAAGGCTTTGTTAGCGCTTGACTTAGTCTTGTTTTTCTCTTTGAATTGCAACTAGGACTTCTTTTCCACTGCGTTGTGCTGGTCTACGGTAGACAAATACATGCTCAAGCAGGCAGGCACAAACACACACACACACACACACACACACACACACACACACACACACACACACACACACACACACACACACACACACACACACACAGGCTCCTTGGTCATTTTGTGGTGATGCCAGTTCATGGTGGGGAAATGACACACTGAGGAGAAGAATGGACATCGTTCTGTTCATTTCCTCTCCTGAACAACTTGAGTGCTTTACCAAAAGTTGGAGCCGCAGATCCGGAAAAAGGGCTTTTTGTCGGTTTAGAGCCTTTTGGCTGATTAAAGGCTCTGTTGGTGCCAACACTTTTCAGTGTGTGAATCTCAGCACCTCTGCTGAGTCTGCCAGGGTAACGGAGGTGACTTAGCTGCGATGGCAGCAGCTCTGACTGGGCAGCTCAGACACCCTGGATTAAAGTGATAAGCTTAACCAATCACATGTCTTGAAACTGATGTTGAGCAGCAACTGAAGGGTAACAGTTACGGCCCACAGTCAGTAATAATACGTAGGGATGTGGACAAAAGCACAAGAATACCTTCAAATGTAATGAAATCCTGAAATATTTAGTGCTTTGTGTTTAGAGAGCGTTGATTTAACTCCATTCATTCTATGCTGAGACATTTCTCTTATGTGGTCCACTCTCTGCACCTACTTCTTAACTGTAGCAACCAACACCTGTAAACAAAATGTTTACATACAGACAGCTGTTTAAAGGATTACACCGGTGTAATCCTAGTATTCGTCTATCACTGTTATTACTTCCCATAAAGAGTAAGCCTGTTGTCTGTTGTAAGTCTGTTGGCATTATCTACTGTCTACTATTTCCTTTTGTTTATACAATATAAACAGCTTTGCACGGTCATTTTGCTCCATAATTATATAATATTATTTTGTATATGACTTTAATAACACAGCAAATATAGCAATTTCTTTGTGTGCTAAATGTGAAGAGATCATTGTGTGCGTTTGAGGATAGGAAATGTTTTTTAATTGTAAGACACATGTAGGGCTGCAAATAACGATTCTTTTCATTATCGATTAATCTGCCGATTTATTTGCCATCTGAAGTGATTATTCCAATTACATCCCAGCTTCTCAAAGTCCAAGGTGATGTTTTCACAGGTCCATGTATTTATAACATTTATTCAGGCCTATTTCTGGGCCTCTTATTCAAAAGTGATCTCTGTTATGTTGAATCATTTCATCCGACACAGTTCACACAGAATGCAGTTTGACCTCGAGAACTCAGCATTTGTACGACAGAGGTGTTGCACAGGAGTCAGACAAAAAGAAGAGTGAATGCAGGGAGAGAGATATACCTCGGATAAGGGTGACTCAAATAATTACACTTTCTCTTAAGCTGTCTCGTTCCATTCATCTGAACATTGTCAAAAAAAAAAAAAAAACCTCTTATTTCAAGCGTAAAAAAATGTAATGGTTCCTTTCCGGTGCCAAAGAAAGGGCTTAATGAAATCTTGATGTGGAGCACTGAGACGTATGGTTAACAGTGATGCCAGTAAATTGACTTTATCTCTCCTCAATAGACTGCAGTCAGCTGAAAGCTCTGCTTCGCTCTCACTCTCCATGTTTTTGTTCAATTCTGTCTCCGTCACCGTCTGTGCTTCTGTCTGTCGTTCCCTCTCTTGGCGCACTCTTTTTGGACGTGCCGATTACCTGGTCATTATTACCTGCCTGGCTCATTTATTGGTTTGGGTGCAATAATAAGATGCCGTCCTCTAAGCCGTAACCACCACTATTTCACGGCAGTCATTTTTTTTCTCTCAATGAAATGACAGTCTGCGCTTTAGTATTTATTAACAACTGTTGTTGAAAGCTGATTAATAGCTAATCTTTGCCAGATTGCTTTTTCTAAAACTCTAACATTCATATATTCCATACACTGAGTTACATTAATCTCCTTGGCGAATGGAAGTGATTTAATCGCATGCAGTAAATAAGCTGAGTCAAAGGTGAAGCTTTACCATGATAATGCAGAAGTAAGGCACTGAAGCTTATCGGTCCCAAGGCAGAAGCTTTTGCTGGACTGTGGACTCGTCATTCTGACATCGGCATGATTTGAATAGATTTAAATGTGCAGCGGAGGCCAGGCTGCTGTTGGAGCTGTCAGTTAGATATTTGAATGGCTGTGACAGAACTGTGCTGTTGGTCGAGCTCTGCACCACAACACGGCTGAATCAGTCAGTGTCAGCTTGTTTTTTTTTCATCCTCTGCACCGGGTTGGCAGTGCCATCAAGCTGAACCAGTAGAGGTTGTATGTATTGCACAAGAGTAAAAATAAAATCACAATGTCAGAGTAAAGGCCTTTACCTTTACATAGCGGGGGCACGGCAAATAAACAACGCGAAAATGCTCGGCTGTGAATATTTTTGCATCAAACCGGCAACGATGTAAATTAGCGACAGTTGCAACACTTGAATTGTAAAGATTATGGGTTCAACATTGTACAATGTGAATTAATTGCATGAACAAACACGCCTCCGCTGTGTAAAGGCCTATGAACATTGCATTTTTGCTTCCCTTCTAATTTCTCAAATTGGGGGAATTCTGACTTCCCCATGACACCGTTGCACCAACTTCTACATCTTAGAATCCAAACAAACAAACTAGGTGGCACGATGTGTGGAGTGGGAATCACTGTTGAATTGTTCATTTTGTAAAGTTACAGAAATTGCCAGACAACGCAATTGTAATCTTTGCACACCTTTTATCTAACCCGGGGAGTTGCAGTTAAGTTCTCGAATATAGAGTTATAAAGGCTTTTTATATAAGGTCATTTGACTATAAATGTTCACCTGTCCTTATGAAACCATTTTGACCTGATGACTCACTGGAGTGTTTCCTAATGACATGTTGGCTGCACATTGACTGCTGTGGTCACAGCCAATAAAGTGTGTAGATCAGTGGAGAGTTTGTATGTTGCAATGAGATGACCTGACATTTGGTTTGTGGAGGTCAGAAATCAAAGGTTGCAGCCAGCCAGTAGTGAGATAGATCTCTGATAACCGTCTTCTCTGAGTAAGCTAAGAGGCTACGGGGTCACAGGTCAAAAGGGATGAATTGATTTGCACGGTTAATTTTAATTATGCTAAATCGATTACAGTAGAGTATTTAAGGGTCAGACATTTTAAACACCGACGCGTTTAGTGAACTGACATTTAAAATGTGTGACGATGTGTGTTATGAGTAAACTGTTACACAAAGAGAGAGGACTCTCTCTCTCTCTCTCTCTCTCTCTCTCTCGCTCGTCTTTCTTCTTTCGTTCCCTTCCTGCCACTTCAAATGCTAACCCAGCCCAGTTGCCATGACAATCCAATCCAATGCAGCTTGTTTTTTGATGCTGCAAAGTACTCAAAACCCCCCTGCTGCTGTGATTTGACTGCCATCGCTGCACCAAGCCAGGTGGCTGCTTTCCTCAGGGAGCCCTTTCAAATAAAGGCATTCAGCCAAAATACTTTGAAGTCCCACTGTAGACAAGCGCTCAATAAAAGAGCACACTTCCTTCCCGTTTCATCCCCTGGCTTTGACCGGGAAGTTTAGCTGATGCAAAAACTGTGAGTGTTACTTATAATCCTCAATCCAGCTAACTTCCTCTCCAAATACAAAGTGCCACAGAGTCTTGGTTGTCAAAGTGAGGGACTAGAATTAAATGTTCAAATGTGTTACCAAATGGCGTCGCTGAAAGCTTGTCAACCGACAGCTCACGGATTAAAATACTTTTCCTCCTCTTTCATCTACACTGTCACTGAGAAACAGAGCGATGAGAAGTTAAATTAAAAAAAGAATTGCTCATCTTCAATTTCTTTCTCCTCTGAGGGATCATGTACAATTGACAAAAAAAGTAAAGTTAGCTTTGATGGCAAATTCATGATGCAGAGAGAGAATACTAAGTGTTACTGCTCTTTCATGCATTTCATTTCATTAACAAAAAGGAAATATTTCCATCTGCTGACAGCGGGAAGGTTTGTGTTAAAGGTTAAAAGTCACACAAATCCATAACTTCACCAAAAAGTAATTAAGAAATTATACAAAAGTGTGGAATATCACATTAAGAGCTGTATACTGTGGAGCACAGAAGGCAGTACTGTGTCATCACACTCAACTTAACGATCTTACACCACATATAACATGTTCTTTCATACAAGCTATTGTTAAATGTTGCCGACACTAACCAACCTCATCAATACGATGTATTCATTTCTAACAAATGTAGCAAAGTTAGTTTAGTCTCTCAAGTCATTTCTAAATATGTTTCCACCATGTTGATGACTAGATGACTAGAGGACATTTTCTTTTTGGTATTAATGGTAAATTCATTCATATGTTATAAATGAGATTCAAAAGAAATAAAATGTTGAATCTCAAAGTACACAGGGACACAAAGGCACCATGTTTGACTGACTTGCAGAGTTATCGAGCCACTTTGCTTTCTTCATGCTACTTTCTTACCAAACAGGAAACATAGAGCATTTGATCATTGTGTAGATTGTTGAACTGTCTGAGTAGTCAACACGATTATCAAAGAGGCCACGAGCCGCAGCTTTGCTAATAGAAACACCACACAAGGCTTTTAATGTCTCAGGGTTAGAGTGCAGATCAACATGATGAGCCCCTTCAAGCCTAGCTTTTCTTTCTCAAAGCACATTTAATAACTGTGTATCATTCTTATTCATTCTCATAACACTGCACATAGGCACTCTGCGTGAATTTATTAACCCTATTAATATATAAAGAGCTGTCATTTATCTTTCTCTCTATTCCACAACCTCTCTAATGTTTCAAGCTGGAGGTTTTTTTTTTTTCATATTCAGTGAATATAATAACTTTTATTTCATTCATTTTGCTGCAAGAATCAGGGCAGAGAATGGATTTCACTCAAGTCCCATTTGGTAATAAGGTAATTACAGCTTTTGAACAATTTCCAGTGCTTCCTGCTCATAAACGAATGACCAATTGCTGAAACGCACGACTGGTAAGATGAGGTTTTTAACTCCCATTTCAAAGAGACGGACGTTGAGTGGTCAATAGGATAATAAGATAATTTAGATGATCACCGAGAGAAAAGACTGGTCTTGTTCATCATTTACAATCATGTTAGGAAGTTATCGTGTGTTCACTCTCAGTTTTATTGATCGAGTAATTGTAATAATTACATTGGACGAGCTTGTGATGTTTAAAAGGGCCGTAAATCCCACAAGCTCTTTCTTCTGGGGTTTCTGGGTTTTAATGCAATCCTGCTGCTTTTCATTTTAAGCTGAATTCCTTTGTACTCTGTAGCAATTATCTAGCTGCTGTCTCTTCAACACACTGAGAGGCTAATGTTGGACTTTATTGTACATTCTATAACATCTCTATATAGATACAAACAGAATAAAAGTTAGAAAGAAATCCTGTCGAAACCAAATGTAGTGCAAGAAAGGACACAACAGAAGGGATTACCTTTTGAACCACAACCCTGTGACACATTAATAAATGCTTTAGTGGCATTTACTGGTCCACTATCACAGTGTTGTGAGTATCTTACAGTGCAGACATGACCTGTTACCTCAATTTACTTTGACTAGCAAATAGAGTGTCGGAGTGAATTTAGAAAGTTTTCTGCTAAGCAATCCTTCCATTGTCCATCCCTCATACTATCCTCCTTCCTCTCCGCCGTTCCATTTCCGCTTGAGCAAATAAGTGTGTCACAAATGTGGGTCATTCGTCTTTCTTTCCCCACTCAAGTCAATTCAATTTTGGTAGAACGATAAGAAGAAGATATCACATTTAAATAGCTTGGAGGTGCTCTGGGGCAAGATGCACAGCAGTCAGCCATACTTAAAATACTAGCTCCTCTCCGAGAGCCTTCCTCGAGAGAGTTACACGACGTGAGGGAGAGGAACAACACCTCGCCCATTAGAGGAGTGGAGGAGAGTGACATGGAGAATTAGTTTTCCTCAGTACATTATCAGCTGAAAGCGCGGTGGCAGTGAAACCTTTTACACAGACTTTCACCACAACCCACATGCTCTTCTAACGCATATAATGCAACTTTGCTCCATGATTTCAATCAAATGCTTTTAGGACCTGTTGACAAACACACACAATGGCCTGTGGTTTCTTTGACGCGAAAGGGGATAAAAAAGCACTTGGTTTCTGAGTAGCGGTGGGTCGTGAGTAGAGCCTGACCCATACATCGACATGGCTAATGGTACGGACTGATTTATGTGTTTTGTTCTCTTGTGACGCTGCCATTAATGAGCGCAGTTTGAGAGTGAAAGCAGACATGTTTGTGTTAACCAGTTGACAATCCTCTCTCACTTATGTTACGGCACAGGTAGTACTTGTAAAAAGGTTTTGTTCTTATGCACAGGATTTAATTAGCACTATGCCTAATCATACTCTGCATGAAGATTCTGCCGTACTTAGACGACTGGCTGATTTGTGTGCAAACAATCATGAGGATACGAACAGCAAGAATCTTGCACGCTCATTAGCTTCAAATAGGTGAAATCCTTTAAGTGCAGAACAATAGCTTCAAATAAGCCAAACTAAAGTGCAACATACAGAAACAATAGAATACAAAATCGTTGAGGTGCAGTCAAAACAGGTGAGTTTTCAGTCTGCGACGGAAGTGAAGACTGTCTGCTACATCAATGGGGACGTCGTTCCACCATCAGGATAGCAAACAGGCGGGTTTTGTTTGAGGGGAATATGGGTTCCACTCGCAAAGAGGGAGTGGCGAGCCGATTGGCCGATGCAAAGTGAAGTGAACGCGCCGGGGTGTATGGTTTGACCGTGGCCTGGATGTAGGAAGGACTTCTTCCCCTCTTCCGAGGAGGCAGGTTCTTGCCCTACATTCTGTTTCTCCGCCTCCTGGGCAAATTGACAGCTTCCTCAGGTGTCATTCCCTTGGGCTTATTGTCACTGCAATAGCTACAGGTCTTGTCTTTGAACAATTTGTTGTTGAGGTGGAACTCGGATGGCTCAGGTGTTACTTTGTGGCCGAATACAGCGTTCCTCCCTAAAGTGCTGACACGCACACTTCTGAATCGGTTTATCCAGTTGGCACAGTTTGACCCTCCCTTAGGAGACAGGGAAGAATGGTCAAAACTCTTATGCCCAGTGTGAGCCCTTAGAGCTTATACCGAGGCTACCGCGTGCATGCGGCGGTCTGAACAACTCTTCATCTGTTATGGCGATCCGAGGAAGGGCTGTGCTCTCTCAAAGCAGCGCCTGTCCCACTGGATCGTAGATTTAATTTCCCATGCATACGAATGACTGTTGTCTGCCGCCCAGAGTAAAGTGCCACTCCACCAGAAGTCTCTCCACATCAACCTGGAGAGGTGTGCTCTTTGATGACATATGCGCCACGGCCACATGGGCATCACCGAGCACATTCAACAGCAAGGGTGTCAAACTCAATCACAGAGAGGGCCAACATTAAAAACTGGGACTGCGTCGAGGGCCAAACAGGGTCAACATTTATTGAACAGGATAGACATATTGCATAAAGTGCAAAAAGATATGGAACATATTTAGGTAGGCTACATTCTCCTATTGTATGTAATATAACCTGTATTTTGTAAGGTGTCCTTAGGTGTCTGTAAACATTTATTATTATTATTGTTATTATTATGCACATGTGTCAGAGCCAGTTTGGAAATGTTTCATACCTGCCAGTTTAATGTTTGGGGTTAAGTTCTGTAGGAAGCCTCAGTAAGTGAAGGTGTGCATCAGTGAGACGACTCCTGTGTGGGTTTGTGTTCATCTTCATCACAGAGAAAAGCTGCTCACACATGTACTGCATGTGCTTCTAAACATGAAGGCGGAGTTGAGGCATCGTTTCGGGGATGAAGCTTGGAAACTGTGCATTACACTGGAGGTCAATCAGCTCCATTTGGATGTTCACTGTGAACATGTGAACATGAACAAATGTGCTGTCTCCACGTCAACTGCAAATGGATTGCGGAGCAGTTCAATTTGTCTGTAAAGTCGGCAAATCACCGAGTGAACGCTCAGTTTATCAGCGGTGGAGATGTTTGTCAGTGTTTGGAAACACGTAAAGTGACCAAAGTTTCCTTAATGCATCCGAGTCTCCCACAGGCGCAGCTCGGCTTGGAAAGCTCTCACTGCATCATACATTTCTGAGATCACACGGCCCTGAAGCTGGAGGTTTAACGCAGTGAGATGTGTATGCATATGGTGCAAATGGTTGAAGAGCAGCTGTTAATTTACTTTGTGTGTCGTTTTTAGGTATTTTCGGGGTAAATTCCCTCACCTGTAAGAGATAATAAAAAAATCCAAAACATGAAATTGTAAAAGCGAACGTATCTAGCTTGAAAGCAAGCTGCAGGCCGACAGCGGCACACTGCGGGCAGATTTCTTTGGCTGACTTATCATCAGCTCGGTCATGGTTTTAGGTGATTTGCTGGTGAAAAGACGTCTAGACTTCTAAAAATGAAATACTTGACAAAAGTATGGTTATAACTTTTGTCTAAATTGCAATTACTATATTTCCATGTTCTACAGAAGACCTTGGACATATTTATTGACAAAAGCAGTTCAAAACAAATGACATACATTACTTGTGAGGCTTTACTACAGCAGTAATGTCTACAACCCGGATTAGTCTATAGGCTAATTTAGGTTTCGCACAGATATATTGGTATCAGCATATATGTAGATAAGTTGCAGTACATAAATAGATATGCTGGTGTCATTTAGAAACAGTGCTGCCATTACATAATGTGTCCATCACACACAACTTACTGTACAAGTTCCTTCTTCAACTGTTGCACTCAGAACATATCAGCGCATGATTTCGACCGCTTTATTGTTATATCGGTCTCAAATAAACCGTATCTATCTGGTTCTAGTCAAACATCCTGATATATCCTATGGCCTCAGTTGTTAATCTTTTACTAGGTCAAACTGTTCAGTTGACTTCATGGTAATGAAACAGAACATGCACATAATAGGTCTCTAACACTTAACACAGCACAAGTGTAAAAAAGGAGCTTTTGCCAATTAAGTCAATTACATTGTGTAAAATAATTAGTTTTGCACTTTCGCCCGTGTCCTATCCTCTACTCTCCCTCATCCTCCTCCTGTATTTAGTGTTTACATGTACTGATCAAACTGCTCTAGTTAGAAAAAGAAGAGAAGCGTGGAGGTAGGAGGAGGAGGGACGAGGGAGGTTAACCAAAGAGTGTCTGAGGAAGAATCTTGAAGAATAAGAGACAAAGAGCTTTGCCTGCAGAAAGAAAGTGAAAAATGCATTTCTCTCAGCCATCCGCTTTGTCCTGACTTCAAAGGACCAAGGATTGCACTTAGGAGGTGTCTAAATGAGGTGATGTGAAAGATGAGAGCCAGAGCTGCGCTGTATCTGCCACTGCCAGTGATTCTCAAAGGACTTTAGTGGAGAGCCCCGGCACAAGCACACACAGGCTCACTGATCACTTTCAGCCCAGAATACAGAGAGGTGGTTTTGTTGAATGTGCCTTTTAGCCACTGCTTGAATGCCAATAATTCAATTTGTATTGCATGCAAAGACATGGTAAAAGAAGAAAAATATAGGGATATGTTGATATGTGTATGTAGTGTAGTGTCTCAGTCTGTATCTGACCTTTAATGACCTTAATTCATCCTTTCTGGGAATTTTACACATGTGTTTATGCATTCCTACACGTGTGCATGTGTGTGTCTGAATGATCTCAGATGTTCCTCTGCAGCAGATAAGAGCCGTCCACAATGTGCCTGAAGGAAGTTGCATAGCTAGAGGAGCACACTTAGAAACGGTGTGGAGGAAGGAGGACGGAAGAAGACGGTGGAAGGGATGGGGCTGGTGCGTTAGCATGCGCGGCGTACGTGTGTCAGCGGGGGATCGGACAAGACAAGATGTGAAACGTCATCCATCCACACGAGAGCTGCATGTCAAGACGCAAGAAGTCAGGAGGGAGTGCATGGGGGGAGGCAGGATGAGGAGGAACATAGGAGGCAGATGTCCATTGGGAGAATGGGTGAGACGAGTGAGACAGAGAGGCACATGTCCAAGACAGCGGAGGCAGAGATAGACAAGAGAGGACAGAGTAAGGGAGTAAAGGAGGAGGTGGGGGAAAGCAAAAATCCAGCCAGAAGCATAACAAAGACGGAGCGAGAGAGAACATCATGGATGATGGACAGATGAGGGAAGCAGCTTTGCTTTCTCTGTCATCCCACTCGGTTCTGCTATCTATCAGCGAGGAGTACACTCCCTCCAGTATCCCTCACTACACTCCATCCGTCATTGTGCATGCGGTGGGTGTGTGTCTACGAACGTGTGCATCCAAGATTTGATTGGTCTAGCACGCTCCAAGGAAAAAGGTGACCAGTGTGAGCCAGTCACATCATTGCTCTCAGTCCCCGAGTGTTTATAATGACTGAACACGGCAGACATTGGAGATGGATGATAGAAAGGAGTTGGAGTTTGTGTGCGTGTGTATGCACAGTTGTGAGTGTATGCCTATAGAGTTGTTTTTGTGAGCATGTGTATCACCTGATGTGTGTGTGCAAGCATGAATGTGGCGCACTGATGTATAGAACAAAGATTCCTGCTGCTTTTATCTCAGCATTGGTTGTTTTGTGGAGCGTGGCGGCGGCTGATAGTGGCTATCAGCCGCCGCCACGCACCTCCATCGCTCGGCCTCAGTGTTTTTCCCCCACATAGCCATTCCTCCATCACGTCGTCCTTACAGCCTTTTTTCCTTTCTTCTCTCATTTCCTCTGACCTCTAATCCCTGTGTCCTCTCCCCATCTGTCTGACCTTGAACCTGACTCAAACTGATTCATATACGCTCGTTTTGATGACGCAACTCTACATTTGCATTCAATACCCTGAAAAGGTTTATGTGTGTGTTACTCAACAATGAGGGTATAGTGGAATCGGAGTAGTTTTAAATAGTAAATTATTATCGTCTTTCTAGATGTGAATAAACTTATTTTAAATGTTATCCTGATTCTGACTCGACAGATAACTTAAAGATCCCTTGAGGTGCGAGTAAATTCTACATTCTGAAAGCGGATCCGTCCACAATCTCTCCAGCTTGCCTACATTGTATCCTCACTACATCACCTGCATTACATCTGAAAACATCTCTCAGCAGTCTGTGTTGTAATTGGTGTATAGGTGGGTAGACATGACACTTCACTGTTAAGTATTAGGACTTCTTAACAGCCTTAGTTCAATAATACAAAACAAAATGTATTTACTCTGGATATCCTAAATGATTGCACCAAAAATTTAAAGGGACAGCATTTTTTTCAAACATGCACATACTTAATGAACAAAAAACTTTCTTCAAGTCATATCTGGGAAGGCTTGTATGTTGACCAGGGATGACTGCATTTGTTTAAGAAGACAGATGCATACAGAGCACAGGGGAAACACTCAAAACTACAAAATAAGTTTTTCTCTACAAAGAAAAGCTTGGAATAAGCTGAAATATCAGTCAATTAATGGATTGGTTGATCAACAATTTTTTTTTGATATTAGAATAATTAGTTTCAGTCATTTATAAAGCATAAATAGTGAGAAAATGCCAAAATTGATCTGTTTGAATCCTCCAACGTGTGGATGTTTTATATAATTGTTAACCGAATATCTTAGCTTTCCTTTTATTATTATACAAACACATTTTACAGACCAATAATAGATCAATCAGAAGATGATTCACTAATGAGAATCGATTACAAAAAGCATCATCAGTTGCAGCCCCTACACCAAACGCATGTATAATGCTTTCGACTGCTCTAGAGCATGTCAACTGCGTTTTCTTACTACCACTCATGTCAAAGTAAAATTGGGGGCAGATAATTCTGCAGCCAACGCATCGCAGCTTCAGCACGCTATGATGGCTTTCACTGGACCAAGCGGTAGAGGACTTTACCCTTTTGAGAACCCAGATTTGGCCGTGGTGAAGGTTAGAGATCAATACCCAATGACTTGAAGGCTTTCGCTTGAGCTTATGCAAGTTCAGAATCCTTTTTGTAGATTTACAGTGAAGGATGGACTTTGTACAATCAGTAGCCATTGAGAGTTTGAGGAAAAACACAGAACGGTGGTTGGGTGAATGCTCTTCCAATGCATATCATTCCCACTGTAAAGACAAAGTGTCCTTTGGTGGTTGCTTGTGAAAGAGTTTTGATTTGTTTAAAGCTTTTATGAGGACATTTTGATATTGCAGAGGAAGAGAGGGAAGGAAGAGAACTGCAGACATGAAACAGGGTGGATGGATGAAAAACAGAGTGAATTAGTCGCTCAGTTTTAATAGGCCCTCGGGGCAGCCTCATGGCAGTGCCAGACTCTCCAATTTGGCTCAAGGCCTTTGTCGCATGCCATACCTCATTACTCTCCCTCATTTGCTGTCATTCTCCACATCATACCGTCTAATAAAACATTTAATCCATGGAGAATGAAGATACTTTAAAATATAATAGGGTCTCCTGTGAGATACCAAGCAATCTTAGACTGTTTATTTGACAGGAGTCAGCCCTCAGAACCTCAGTGCAAGGTATTTACACACATATTAGTGTAGAAATGTATTTGAAAAAGGTCCACAAAGTAATTTGCCTCCTACATACAAGCTTTCTCCTCTTGCGTCCGACTGTTTGCAGCTTTGTCATCCTCTTCAGGTAAGGAGGTCTGTGACTTAATCACAGTGGGGCTGTTAGAATCACTCTATGGGAACCCAGGAGTGGAGCAGCAGAGTGGACGCGACTCTCAACCAAGTTCAAGCACAGCTCTCCACGAAGCCTTTTCCCTCGTAACAGAACATGTTTCCTGGCAGCCGGGTGCCACTGGAGGGCCACTTACAGGGACCGGCACAACACCTGGCAGCCCGGCTTGAGTCTGTTTTGTTCCACATAAGTATTAGCTCTGTTTATGATTAGGGGAACACATCCGTGCCCAGAGTTCTCTGACCCTAAGTCAGTGGGCCTTTGAGAACTCTTATGCATAGAGAACGCAGCAATGTCATTTGTTATGCAATAGTCTCATGTAGCTTTGCATTACATAAAACCCCCTCACATAAAATCTATTTTTATCTGTTACTTCTGTTGCAGTCATGTATGCTGTGTGTGTATAGACAGAGCTAAGGCTGCAAGATATTGGAAAAAACTGACATTACAATATTGTTTTTTTCTTCTGCGATATATATTGTGGTTTAAAAAATATAAAAATATTTTTTTAAATAGCTCTATTAGGAAATAATTAATCATTCTAGAATTATTGGGGTGATTTTGTAGGGGAGTGCATCTGCATAGAAAATAAAAATAATATTTAAAAAAGGACAACTTTGCTTCCTGACGTTGCATTTCTATTCGGAACCAAATCTTCCTTCATTGGGTTGTTCTCCTGTTCCTCACCAATTTTCAGGTTGTGGTCAGTAACTACGGGGGGGGGGGGGGGGCTTTGGTTGTTTCATAAATTGATCAAGAATGATTGTGATTGGTGGTTCACTGTGCATGTAGAGCCTGCATGTCACTCGCTAACAACAAACTCTGTGTATCCAAGAACCCTTAATATTTGAGAAAACGATGTTCCAGCAGACAGACCTCTAAGTCATAGAAAATAAGAACATTTTTGCTTTTGTATCAAACAGCAAAAACGTTGTAGCAAGACATTTCCTTAGTTGACATTATACGTCCTGCGATGTGACTACTGTGGATGCGCACATTGCAATGTTGATGCTAAAACGATATATCGTGCAGCCCTGGACAGAGCCTAGAACCTCCCAGGCTTCCAACGAGTCCTGGCATACATACTGTATTTATGAGAATTTATTTTGGTCCATAAGATGGCTGGAAGCGGTGAGCGGCGACTCTGACATGTTACACCAGTATAGTCTTTATGACCTCATGACACAAACCAGCAGCCTTTCAGCAGTCCTGTAAGCAAACAGGTCGTGTTCTGACTGGCCAGCAGCCGGATTCAAGACATTGACATGCATTGCTGACATGAAACGTGACATGGTGGGATCAAGCATTAAATGATTGTTAGTGGATTCATTTGTTTTATATCTCTCCCCTCTGTTTTTGCATCATTCAAATAAGTACAATTCTACTATTGTGATCTTTCCCAAATAGCAGCAAGTGTGACTGTCCTGTATATTTCCCCCAGACTGGCCCTGCTACAACAGCGCCACTCCATTTGCTCCATTGTGTGTATTCACCTCTCCCTCCTTCCTGCCTTCACTTTCTTTGCTTCTTGTCTCTGTTGCTCAGCAGAGGCCCTGAGCACTGTGGAGTGCACATCCATTTTAAACCCGGAGGCTGTCAAGCAGGCCGTTGGTAAATGAGCAAGCTAACTTGTGGCTTTCAGTCTCCACATTTCTACTTTCCATTCTTTCTTATCTTTCTCTGCAAGCCCCATTGTAGATACTCAGTTAAAAATGTTTTATTCAAAACACCTTGTAAACGATTTTTAGCCTCAAGTCAAGTTTTGTATTTCACATTTCATTCGCTAGTGAGCTCACTCTTCAAATTAAAAGAAAAGTAGTCTGACAAAAGAACGTGGTATACTATATGTACAAAGTGCCTGAAGCAGAGGCACATTTGACAACACAATAACTTGCAGATCAATGATGAATTTCCTGCAAAGTTTCAAATAAACAGCACCCCAGCGTGTTGCAGATGTTGCCTGAAAGCAGAGATAGACAATCAGGCACAGAAAACAAAGCCCAGGGCCAGCGTATGTTAAGCATGTTCATTAATTTCTGTCGTTTCTCTCCTGCTGGCCCTGCTGCCTTCCTGGACGTGCCTTGGATCTTAATAGGCTTTGGATCCCTGCTAGACTGTTTTGATGCACACAGAAATGCCTTGAGAGAGGGAGGGAAATAAGAGCGAGATGCCGGGTGATAAATAAAGACAGACGACAGAGATGAACAGATAAAGAACATGTCACAGGAAATAAACGAGGGGAATTGAACAGGAGAAATAATGACTGGACTGCCAGGCTGAAAGAAAGAACTTTAATTAACTAACTGTGCAGTGTGTGCAATTATAAATCCGAGTCAATATTAATAAGTCGTCATTGGCATCAACTTTTATGTACTTCTGCACAATGAGCACGCCTCTGCACACAAATGCTGACCCATGCTTTTGGATGGTAATAATAACTACACGTGCGTCGTGTTAGTCACACACTGTGTTGCGTTTTGCTTTACCTTTAATGAGTCGGCTTGGCTCCATAGGTTAACACTTAGCCGAAGATGCTGAAGCAGCTTAGAGCTGTTGTAAATGTGCAGGGCCGGAAGGGCACAAAAAAGGACCCCATCAGCGTGCAGCTTCCTGAAGCCCCACTGTTCCGCCAGGCTTCCATGCAGAGCTCCATCTCTCTAAAGAGACTTCAAAGGCAGAGCCGATGTAGGCGTTAACCTTTGACTCAGAGTCTCTCTCTGTGCAAACAGGGACAGCCTAATTGATGCTATGCACTGCAGAAAAGGAATAACTTGTAGATAGAGAAGAACAGAATAGAGTGCTTTAATTTCCGCCTCTTACAGTATATAGAGACATACAGTGGTTGTGCATCTGCTGTAGCAAAGTAGCCACATTTTATTTTATGACCTTTAGTTACCAACAGTTTGCATCGAGTAATATATATCTATTTATTTGGTTAAATACGCCTTTACACTGAAAACTACTACAACATTCGTGGTCCATTGACTCCTGATCATGCACACGCAAACACATACATACATACTCATAAAGACTACGTGCATGCATGCACATGGACAAACATATTTATATCTAATCTCATTATTTATTAAGCGCTTAATTAACCTGGTGTACTTTTGGTTACAATGACATCACTGGTTTTTTTGGAGAAAAGTCTAACCAGGGACAGGGGTCCTTGGCTAGAAACCCTACATGCTGCACATCTGTGTCAACTTATTGTAACATGTTATAATGTTTGATGCATTGTTTGATGCACTGTCCCTGACAAATAAAACATGAATGAAGCAGGAAAATGAAGTTCATGTATCTTCAGTAAAAGAATATATCGCAATTTCCAGCTAGTGGAAACAGAACTGACATATACCACCACGAAGGTAAGTATGGATTTGTAGATAAGGAAGAATGGCAGGGTGCAATTTGGCGCAACCCTCATGGCCTTGAGATGGTCTGATAGCAGCCTAGCGCCTGAAGATTGAGTCAAGCCTTTGTCGCTCCCTGTGTTCCAAAATATTGCTGAGTGGACACACAGTTCATTCTGGTTAATTTTCCATCACATGTTCTGGCTCCTTCTCAGAGAGATGGAGGGAGCGATAATAAAGAGCACACTTTATAGTTGTTTAGCCTATTTTTGTTGTTGTTTTGTGTCTCTTTGTAGTCGTCATGCATCTCTCTGTGGTTTTGTGTCTCTTTGTAGTTGCTTTGTGTCTCTTTGTAGTTGCTTTGTGGTTGTTCTTCCCCTTTTCATAGTCAGTTGTGAGTCTCTTTGTATCTCTTTGTAGTTGTTTTGGTCTCTTTGTAGTCATTTTGTGTTTCTTTGTGGTCATTTGGATTCTCTTCCTGGTTGGTACGTGTCTCTTTAAGTGACATGCGTTCAAAAGGAAGGAAGTCAAGTTCGATGCCTTGCTCTAAGTTGTAAGAAGCTTTCCAAATGCACATTGCTTCATGGTGTCAATACTTCAGCGTTCTTACTTTGAATTCTGTTTTTAAAACTTTTCCTCTGCATCACAGCCGTGTGACGTGAAATGATTGGAGCTGTAAGATGGAACAAGAAGCTCTGACATGGCTTCCCACACTGCTGTATCAATAATGAATCAACAGTGGAGCCGAGGTTTCCATTTACTGAAAATGCTGTTACAGAGCCTTACTTAATTTTTTGGTTAAATCATAATAATGATATTCATGGTGTTTTTAAGGCTGTCTTCATTAAGGTTGTGATGTTATGTTATGTGTTTTTACACAGCTGAGTCCATCCGAGCCGTGGCAAGGTGTTATGGCAGAACAGCAGAACATTGTGTATGTGTGGAGGGTTTTGCATCCAACCAGTTTTTTTCTTTGCCAGCAGTGATTCCAGGGTTTTGTCTTTCATGAAACATAATCTGCGCATGTTTCTTTGCTTTCTAGCATGTCACACCAGTCCGGTTTTCAAATCCAAAACCTATTTTGAGCAGTTGAGCAAGTTCTCATTTAGGCAGGTCAACATGGGAACTTAACACTTTTGTCCTAATTTTGTGCACAACACTACAATGACACATGGTGTCCCACATGGTATCTGGTATTGAGGCTAATATGTGTCCCAACTTTGTGTTCAAAAACACAAATGCACAAGGCCTTCAGCCAAATGTGGCAGGTTTTAAAATGGAAAGGGTCGCTGAAATGTTTCCCTTCTCCTTGGATCCCAAACAGTTCCCATGGGCACAGCATGTCTTTGTGTCCCAAACTGTCTTTGAAACCTTTGAATTAACAGTTGGCTGTGCTTCTTCTCGTTTACAGGATACAGACCTACTGGATATAGCGTACATAAAAGATGCCAGAAATGGAAAGTGCACCAAAACGCCAAAGGTAAGCCCATAATTAAGTTGCTTTCCCAGCCCCACGTACTTGGATAATATACATATGGAAACATATTGATTTAGATTCCATATGGTTGTTTTTTTTGTCTATGCAATATTACATATCGAATCAAGAACAATAGTTTCGATATTGTTCTTGTTTTTGTCTGTTCAGGCTCTGGGAACACTAGTATTGCTGATGATATCCTTTGTAAGTGTTTATTTGTTGTGAGCATGAATGAGACACTGTCTGCATCTGTCTAGTCGTGAACTCAGTTATGGATACATTTGAAATTGGTTAAAGTGGTTGTAAGGATTGACATTTACCAAGAGACTTCTACGTACAGAAATTGGTGTAGTTAATGTAATTGTCTCTCATGTGACCTTCAGATCTTCATACTTTGCATTGATGTGACTTGGGATTGATATGTACTGTGCGCAGCTATATGGATGCTGTTCACAATTTGTCTGCACATATTAAATATAGTTGTTGGACAGTGATGTGAAGACAAAAGCAAGGAAGTGATGATCAAACAACACTCGAGATTGACAAACATCCCACACGGTACACAGTATGTGGATGGTTGCCAGGGTATCCAAATTGCTAATTAAAAGGCTTTTCATTGTGAGCGATGAGAGAAGAATTTGCACACATATTTCTTTTAATCTGGCATGCTGCAGCTGTGAATTTGGCACATTCTGGTGCAGTTACAAAGCCAAATCCATTTCTCGCTGTTCATTTCCCACTTACCAAGCGACGATGAGAACAATAACCTGCATCTTTTTCCACTTTCTTATTATACATCCCCATTAAATGACTCATATTCATACATCTGTCAGATCTATTTAGTCTTGTGATGTGCTGCTGTTCCATAGCAGCGGCAGTCTTCATTGGTTTGACTCAGTGCAGCAGGGGAAGCGAGTGGGGGTCGCGCACTGCTGCTCTGTCTGGGGAGTGAGTAATGATGGAATGAGTACAATAACACAGAGAGGATTCATGCATTTCTAAACAGCTTACAGAGTGATGCTACCCAGGGAGGAGACATGACCACGTGATAGGTAAGATGGTCGAAGCATCGAAAATCCATTACTGTGTGATGGAGCGATGATGCACCCTGGGCATTGTAATGGGAGCACCAGTGAGACACAGTGTCTAAAGAGTTGATGGGATGAGGAGAGGCTTGGAGGAAAGGGGGGGGGGGGAGTGATGAAAAGACTGTTGGGATGCAAGAAAGGAAAGCAGAGAGAGGAGAGGGAGAAGCAAGGAGCTTTTTATGTAAGTTCTGCAGAAGGCGAGGGAAAGGATGAGACGAAGGACACAGATAATGTGAGGTCAGAGGAAGATGTCTGGCGAGAAGCACAGATAATACCAGACAACAGTTGCTGTAAGTGGACAGCACTTTCCGTGGCTTGCTTTTAAAGCATTTCTCCTTCACACGTTTTAAGGATCTTGTCAGAATAGTGAAGGTTTGTTGTAAAGATCACTGCGCTCTTAACTTCTGCCCGAAAGAAATGCACAAAAGCAGCAAGGATTGCTTTGCAGTCAAACAGAAGGTTGGAAAATGATGGGGTTGGTTATGATGTAGACAAGTACAGAAATCTGAATAAGAGTCACTTGATGGAGTACCATACAGGATATGTGCTCAAACATTTGAATCAACCCTGGTAAAAATGCTGCCTTCCAATGAAAGTCATTGAAAGTGATCAATACGTTGCATCTCTCTCTGCATCTGTGTTCTCTCTCCATTGTTGTATCTAAGTACATGAGAGGTTAAATGAAGAGGAAGCAGGTCGAAAAAAGGAAATTGTTTCTAACTTATTACATACAACTCCTATTTTCACTGTCTTGTTGCGTCTGTTGGTTTTATATTTTTATGCTCTCCACTCTTTAAAGCTCCTTCTGCTCTCGCTCAAGAGCTTCCTTCGCAGCATTCATTCATTCATGCAAATTGCTGGAAACAAACACACTTGCCACATATCGGTAAAAAGCTTCAGAAGTGCTTTCATTGCGCCACTCAAGAGTCTCGCGTCTGAGCCCAATATTGTCAGACTCCAATGCAATCATCCTCAACAGACTGGCTCGAGATGGGCAGATGGAAAGGCTGTTTTAGCTTGCCTCTTTTAAACTCTTGTTTCTACTACGGCTCAAGTGACTTCATATTGTCGTTGAGAGCCATTGGAAATTTCTGTCTGAACAGAAAAGCATTAAGATTTGGAGCACGCGGCTGTGTTTATCAGCTCGTCGCAGTCTGTGGGCGGCATGTCTGCCCTCTGATGAACCTATGCCACCCTGCCCACCGGCTCCAGCTACTCAGTTATGATTCATGCATTTTCACTGTGAAGACACACACACACACACACACACACACACACACACACACACACACAAACACAAATACATTAAAACACAAATACATTTGATAGAGAGGAACGCTCACAATCACTTGTGCTCTGCGTACAGCTGAGTAGAACAATAAAGCACCATGAAAACAGTGTCCTTTGTTCTACCGTGCTCAGAATGATGATGCTCATTAGCATGCGTCCCACCCATCATAATTCAGGCTGATTCGTTTGGCCGTTTTTCAGTACGACAAGAGGCAACCTTTGTTTGATGGGTGACTCCAGAAATAAATCACACACCCTGAGGTCTGGTAGTGAGCAACGCACTAATAATCATCCACTTCATTATACCCACAATTAGCTGGCATATTTGCAATATTTAACGCAGAGCATCGAGGGCATGAGGCTAACACAATCATTTTGTGTTGCCTGTTAATCGGTATGGTTCTTTTTACATGCATGGTTATCATGAAGTATTCAAACTGTGGTGGCAAGGAAGCAAGTATCTGTTTCATGTTGGCAGTGGCACCTGCAACTCTGTCCTCAGCTGGATGAACATGAATGTTTCTTCTTTTCCCTCGTGCACATCAAGTATTTAGTAGTACTTTTGCTCAAATTGTTAGTTTCAAAAAGCAAATATTGGCAATTGAAATGTTAGGTGCTGGGCAAAGAATGGAACAACAACATCACTGTTTACTTTACAGTCCTAAATATGACAAAAGTATAATTAATTGACAGTGTCTCACAAAACTGATCTCCGGAGAGACGTTCATTTCAGAACCACCTGACATTTCAGGCATTTTGGCCTTTCATTGGTATTTGTTAGCCACCTTAACACTTTATAAGACTGCAATGTATTTTCGAGTGTGTAAAGAACTTTGAAAGAGAGAAAAATACTAGAGGCTATTACTAGTTAAATAAAGCCCTCACTATGGATAGTAGCATGCCGCAAATTCCATATATAAAGTCACTTCACCGGAAGAACTGCAGAAAAACACAAAACAAACAGAAGGAAATAAAATCATTAATCACCTGCATTCTGTGCATTTGGGGGGTAAACAGGATGTGTTAAAGCCCCTGGCCAGTGTACCAGGCTCCACTGTTCCAAACCACCCATTCATATTGTCTCTTTATCAAATCAGCAGATTAGTTTGTTCCTGCACAGCATGTTCCCTCTCCGCAGCACCGACCGAACAACCAAACCCAATGACATCTCTTGTACACTTATCCATGCCACTAACTTCTACATTACTGTGTTCAGATAACTTCCATATTGTCAGGCCGTCCGTCTGCTTTCTGGAAGTGTTCTTCTGTCTGAATTGTTCTTTCTTAGCAGAACTGGCAAGAAATGTAATCGTCATCTCACCACGCTGCTTACAGTAGGTGTCTGACAGACAAAATTACATGCTTTCTCTCCTTCTCTTTGACAACCAATTGGATATCTTTCTGTGTGATGTCCTGCTTGTTCCTCAGAGCTTTTGTAGTTCAAGGTTGTAACATACATCTTGAAAATGGAAAACCTTAATGATTCAGTGTTCTATACCCCAGACTTTATTCTCAGATATTTCCGTCTTTTTATATAATTAAGGTTAGAAATCAAGCACAGCTGCTGGTAGAATGGAGGGCAGGAATGTAGTCGGAAAATGAGTCTGCCATGTGCGAGGTGAATTATTTTGCTGCGTGTGTTAAACAAGACACAAGGATCGCGTAGCCCATCCATCCCATGATACATAGCAGCCAGGCTGAGGTGCAGCTGAGTGCAGCACATGGCTGTAAAGACCCTCACATGCTCACACACAGACGGAGGAGCATTTTTTGGTTGCAGTACTGATGAATTTCACACACACAAAGCCATGCTTGCTTGTGGAGATTAAAATAATCACACATAAACTGAGAGGGGAACAAATTGATTTCTGGGGTCTTGTCAAAGAGGATAGTATACAAAGGTGGACCGCCACTGTTATCAGCCGGGAAACACATGGACATAACAACCATAATCACGCTGCTACAGTATGCAGTTAAAATATTAAAGGAATGATGTGAGTAATTTTAGAAGATGGGTAGTTTATTCTTGGTGCTGCACATCAACAGCAATGCTGAATAAAACTTTAGGCATTAGGTTTCTCTATTGGCTTCCTTGTTCCGTGTTGTCTTCATAGTGCATAAAAATGTAATGAATGGACTGAAGTCGACAGCAGAATCAAGGCTAGGATATTAATTTCCTCCGGAGCTATTTGTTCCTTGAGACTTTTATTGTGAGGAGAGAGGAAGTGGCCGCCAGCTCTGTTACAGTCTAAGCTTGCAGCAGAGAGGACTGCTGCTAAATACAGAGCAGCTTGTGTGTCCCCAGCAGTGTAACAGGATCTGGGAGAGGCCAGCAGGCCATTATCACCAGCGCTCTGTCTGGCCAACAAAGTCGGCTAAAGCTCCATCTCCCACAGCAGTAAGTGCTAAACAGCTCCTCCGAGTGCACAGCAAGCTACTGTCGGGTTTAGATGTGCCCTTATCCAATGCACATTCAACGCGGCTGTGTTATGACAGTGTTCGAGGCAATGATTACATAGTTTAGACAGTAAGCATGAAACTGTTCATACAGTATCAGTGTCCTGACATTTATTTTTGGAAACATGGAGTCTGTGGAGACTTCTAGATCCTGAGTGGACAGCACTATTTTTTTCAATACCACATCTCTTAAAGGGGACATATTATGCCCTTTTTCAGGTTCATTTTGGGTTCCTACTAGAACATGTTTACATGCTGAATATATCTGTATAATAATTCAGGCCGATTCGTTTGGCCGCTTGTCAGTATGACAAGAGGCAACCTTTGTTTGATGGGTGACTCCAGAAATAAATCACACACCCTGAGGTCTGGTAGTAAGCAGCGCACAGCGCTAATAATCATAATTCTAATGAGCACTGTATGTGAACGGCAGCCAAATCTGAATGGCTTGTTGAATCAAAAACTGACTGGGTTGTCTTACTTCACAGTTTGTGGGTTGGTAGATCCACAAGCACTGTGAACATTTTATGAGATGTCAACTTTAAAGCTTAAACAAATATGAGAAAACATTTTTTTTTTAAATGCAATACCAGGAGCGAGAAAAGCTTCTTTTTTTTATCTCCTACTGTACTGCATTTTGCTTCGTGTTTGGAGGCTCTTGCTGAGGCAGTGTTTATTTCCATCATCTTTGCTGTCTGCTGTGTATCGATGAAAGATGTGGTCACAGTATGTGCTCCAGCTGCAACAATCACAGCCCTTCAAATTTATCGATGTTAGAGTGGGCAAGGCCTTTGTCTGACCCTGGACTCAGCTACACCCCCGCATGGCAAGATGAATAGCTGAGAAAGCCTGGAATTATTAGTTCAGAGACAGTGCATATTGTGCTTTATATACTGTGCACTGTAATGAACACAGTTTACTGTTTAAGTGTCTGCAGCTGTAACAAAATGAGTGACTGGTGGACAAGATATATGAAACGTTTCCCAACAGTCTACAGAAGCTTTCAATTCTGATTTGCATCACAATGGCAGGGGAGATTTCTTAAAAGCAGTAAAATCACCAAGCATAACAGATTTGATGAGTATTTAGGATGGTGGTGGCATATTGTACATTGTGATACTGAGTCAATGATTGATTGTTGTGTGTGACGCATGATAATATGTGTGTTATGTAGAGGTGTTATTTTCAGTATTTGTCAATGATGTGTGCATGAGCCTGTGTTGCAGACGTACCACTAATATATATGCAATCAGCCATAGTCTCACAGGGGCAAATTGTAATTCAAACCCTGGTCTCACCTACTGCACAACTACACAGTCCCCTGCAGTCAGAGGAAATAATAGTTGATCCCTGCTTACAGGCTGACATGCAGGGATCAGTGCTAACCTATGAGATTTAGTCTAGATGGACGTTGGCAGCACATCTTGCTCTCACTGATGGTTGTAGATTAGTGTCACATGGCAGTGTGTTGAAATAGTGGACTTGAGACCATCAGTATTAATCATCAAATCCTTAAGAATGGCATTTGTGCAAACGAACACTGATGGTTTGAGAGATGAGCAGCTGAATGTAAGAGGAAACTTTAGGGGGACAATCAACGATAATGAGTTTGTGTGAAGGCCTTTGTTAAAAAGGCTGAGAGACAGATAAAGAGAGAGAGAGTGTGTGTGTGTGTGTGTGTGTGTGTGTGTGTGTGTGTGTGTGTGTGTGTGTGTGTGTGTGTGTGTGTGTGTGTGTGTGTGTTCAAGAGAGAAATAGAGAGATTAAAGGCATAATGGGTCTTTGGCTTTTGTACTAGTGCGGGGATAAGGCTAGAGCTGAAGAAAATAGTAGATTAACAATGTTATATAGACAGTTACGTATCTTTTTATACCATATATACAATACTTGTTGAATGATCAGAACATAGGGATGAATATCTTTTAAAATATCACTAGCTAAACATTAGAAAGTTACTATGATAGCACAGACCCCTCCAAGGCTAATGGCGCATTCACATGCTCCTCGGATAGTCCTATTTCCCGAGTTGGAAAGTCCTTCTTCGGACTTCGGTGTGTTCATGAGCTTTATGTCATAATGTGGACACAACATGGACGCTACAAAGACAATGTATTGGATTGGATTGTGTAAAAAGCGTTTAAACAACACGTTAATAGACGTTACCAAGTTGTCGTTCCAACTTCAGGAGGCGTTCACGTTTTTACGGTTGGGAACACATTTTTCCCATGATTAGGACAACACATGAATGCAGCACAAATGCCCTATCACACAATGTTAACGAAGTATCGACCCCATGATTACGTTCTGCTCCAAAATATAATGCTTTCTTCCTTGGCCCACACTTCACCTTTTCAAAATGTTTAATGAAAATCGGGCAATTAGTTTTCATGTAAACCTGCTGACAAACAAACATACAAACCAAACTGAAACATTATCTTCTTGGTGGTAATAATAACAATAATTATAATTTGCTAGATTTTGAGTTAAATCAGTAACTATCTGATCAAAGATTAAGTAAACATTGATGTCAGCTTTCAGCACTAAGAAGAAGGCTAAGAAAACCATTAAATATTCACATTAGAGAAACTGGAACCAGTGCATTTTCCATTTTTGCTCAAAGAAATGACTTAAGCAATACATTGATCATCAAAATTGTTGCTGTTTCATTTTCTATCAATTGATCTTTGTAGCTCTATTTAACTGTTTTTATCAATTGGTGCTATGGACACATTTCAGTCTGTGCCAAGAAAAGTATTGAGGTTTATTACCAAGCCATAGTCAAGAATCATCAGGTGGTTGCTATTTTCTTTCTATTTCAGAGCTTAAAACACAAGATATAAAGACTTTCTGAAATGTCTATGCTGAAGATGAATGTTACACTTTGCTTGTCGTAATTGAGAGATTGGTAGGTGATCAATGTAAATGAATGGAAGTGTGGCTCGTCCTTCCTACCCAGCGGGCTAAGGGACATTTTATTGCACGGAGGCATGAAACTGTCTGTCAGTTGACAGTCAATTACTTAGCGTGAAGCTGGCCATCTCATTACCGCTCATGGAGAAATCGTAGGTGATGCTCTCTCTTTGGACTACCTCAGGAGCTGCTTTTCCCAGCTAACGTGAGACCCCAGCTGCTGGACCAGGATGAAGGAGGAAAAGAATGACTGAATGAATAAACAGATGAAATAGAGACTGTGGTGATGAACAGAGCGACCTGTGTTGGGCAGAGGGAGAGTTACCTAAGAAGGTCCAGAGATGACTATCTTGGTGAAAAGGCAAGAAGGAGCACAATGGTGCACCTGTGCCGGTAAAGTTCCCACCTTTAGCAGAACCCCAGCTGGAATGTTTCAAACAATCTTCTCATGAAAAGAGAGTTATTTCTTGCCTTTGTTTCATTTGAGCTTAGTAGTGAAATGAACAAAAGAGAGAACGAAGGAGTTTGATTGTGTGCTATGGATCAGCCAAAACAAATAATAATAATTTTTCACCCTAAGCTTCACAAACAAACTGTAACATCCAATAGTATAAGACATTCACATTGTTGTATTTGTTTCTCAGTTGTCTCTGTTATTAAATTCAGTTAAGTCAGCTGGGTGTGTGCTGCACATTGTATCAAATAAATTCAAGCAGACCATTGGCTAGATGCGATCACAAAGTCTCATTAAATTACAAAGCAGTTCAAACGCACGACAACAGGAGAGGAACACAAAAGCAAA